>NC_133380.1:3427444-3452344 GCF_049309525.1 Garra rufa | reverse complement strand
AAATGAAAAAGTAAGACAAAAAAGCAAGTGAAAAATAAGTAATAATAATAATAATGCTTACTTAATGCTTCATCTATAAATAATCGAAAAGTAAAAAATAAATAAACAAATACATATATATATATATATATATATATATATATATATAGAAACAAAATGAAGTTAAAACTGGAAATTATAAAAATTTATAAGAACTTATAACAAGAAGAATACAAAAAAATAAATAAAAACTTTAAAGACTTAAATATTATATTCAAAATTCAAATATTATTTAAAAATATAAAAAAATAATAATCATAAAAAATATTTCAAATTATTTAAAAATTAAAATTCAACTTAAAATGTCTAAATGAAGTTTATTTGCAAAAACAGACAACTTTGTTTTTTTTTTTAATTTTCAAAAATCATGTTTTAATTGTTTTATTGTGTTAGTTAGTAGTTATTTTTTACTTTATATCAAAATAACCCAATTGCAGTTGATTGAGATTTTTGGAATGCATGAAAAACATGCTTTTTGAAAACTGTTAATAATCTGTTTTTGCAAATGAACTTCAAATCTAAAACCTTCTTTTTCAAAAATCCATACTTTTATGATACTTCAATACAAAGTAGCACCTCTAAAGACAGTTTTAAGGTTAAGTTTGCCATTGCAGTGGCAGTGATCTAATAAAGCCGTCACGGAGCGGGTTTGGATTCTGCGAAGTCTCATTAGGATGCGGGGTGACCTCAGGACATGGAGCTCTGGAAGACGTCCAGGATCTTCTTGAGGATCTCGTTTTCTTTAAGAATGGTGCTGCCCTGCGCTGGCAGAGGCCAATTGAGTCCCTCTAGGTTTCTGTGACATCTTAATGGTGTGTGGAGACTCAGGTGAGGAAGGCTGCCAAGAGGGATAATTCGCTCGCGCTGTCTGTTAGAGCCCAATGATGAATGTGCTCCGGCGCTTTGCAAAAGGCCTGAATCGAAGCGGGAAGCCGTCCAACCTGTAATCATGCGTCGCCCCACGTCACCGCTTGTTTTTAGCTGCGCTTTTGCGCTTTGATTTTGCCAGCTGGAAATGGCGGTGACAGTAAACACCATCCCTCCTTGTTCAGCCATCACTAGTGATTCTACTACGGGTTTAGTGATCTCAACAAACACTTAACGCTGAGTAACTAGTGCTGTTTGTGTAACAAACTGAACAAGCACAGGGTTAGTTAAGGACAGCAATAGCAAACAATACATTGCATTGGTCAAAATGACTTTTCTTTTATGCCAAAAATCATTATGATATTAAGTAAAGATCATGTTCCATGGAGATATTTTGTACATTTACAACTGTAAATATATCAGAACTTTATTTTTGATTAGTAATATGCATTGCTAAGAATTTATTTGGCCAACTTTAAAGGCAATTTTCTCAGTATTTAGATTTTTTTGCACCCTCAGATTTTAGATTTTCGTATATTGTCCTATCCTAGCTTATTTATTCAGCTTTCATATAATGTATAAAGGTTTTGTGGTCCAGGGTCACATATACAATATAATAAAATAAAATAAATATTAGAATAAAAAAAAAAAAAAACCTGACTTGGTAGATAACTGAAATTAAGTTTTCATTGAAGTACTAATTACTAAATAAATTACTAAAACTAAAACTGAAATAAAAGTAAACAAAAACAAATCGTTTTTTTGGTTTTGATAATTAAAAATAAAGTTTATATAAAACCTAATATAATGAAATGTATAGTATATAATTAAATGTCATTAATTATTAGATAAAATCGAATGAATATTAAGAAATAAATACTAAAATAAGTACGTTGAAATTGAATTAGTAAAATAAATAAAATTGAAGTAAATTTAAATTAAATTTTATTTTATTCAATTTAATTAAATTTTATTCAAAGAAAGCTAACATAAATAATACAATAAAAATATTATTCATGTAATATAAGTATAAAAATAAATAATATAAATGTTACATGAAAAACTTTAAATGAAAATAATGTCCTGAAATAAGTTTATACTGAAGTAAAGCAACTAAAACAGCAATAAATGTAAATTAAAACAATTTGAAATAAAACTGATATTAAATCAAATCTAATAAAATATATAAAATATATTAGATGGAAAAATGTAGATGAAAAAACAAACAAACTGTTGTCTTGGTACTAAATTGAGATACTAAAATTACTCAAATTAAAGTAAATATAAGTAAAAATAAAAGTATAATAACAGTAAATAAAAACTAATTGTTTTTGAAATTTGAAATACAGTTAATAAAAATTATAATATAATATAATATAACTAGCAATTCAAATAATTTTTAAATTTAAATACTAAAATCAATAAAACAAATAAATATAAATTAAAACTATATAGAACTCTATATAAAAATAAATAATGTAAATGTAATTCAAAATATTAAGTGATCAGACTCACAATTTTCACCTGTCAGATGCTAAAACATCAACAAAAAGGACCCAGGATATAAAAGTCACTCAGGATAGCAAGCGATCAATAAATGTACCCTAGCAACCACATAGCAACATACTAAAAGCATTCCAACTTTAACAAATTGACAATAACATCCTTTCAGCCACTAATAAGAACACACCAGCATTATGCAGTTTACATGCACAGACAGCACTCAGATGTAAGTGTAGTTGTTTGTGTGTTCAGTGCTAAGCACAGGAAGTGAAGGTGAGCGAAGCACAGACACACACTGATTACCTGTGCTGTGTTGTGGAGGTGGACTCTGTATTGTGGCATTAAACGGCTCCACCCGACTATTGTTGGGCTCCGCTGGCAGGCAGATTAACTGAGAACAGGCTTGTCTTGGTTTCCTGATGGTTTGAGTCACAGAGATTCAGATTCAATGGGATTCTTTTTACTTCATCAAACTGTACAGTTGTGGCCAAAAGTTTTGAGAATGACACAAATATTAGTTTTCACAAAGTTTGCTGCTCAACTGCTTTTAGATCTTTGTTTCAGTTGTTTCTGTGATGTACTGAAATATAATTACAAGCACTTCATACGTTTCTAAGGCTTTTATCGACAATTACATGACATTTATGCAAAGAGACAGTATTTGAAGTGTTGGCCCTTCTCTGCAATTGGACTGGGCATGCTCTCAATCAACTTCTGGGCCAAATCCTGACTGATAGCAACCCATTCTTTCATAATCACTTCTTGGAGTTTGTCAGAATTAGTGGGTTTTTGTTTGTCCACCCGCCTCTTGAGGATTGACCACAAGTTCTCAATGGGATTAAGATCTGGGGGAGTTTCCAGGCCATGGACCCAAAATGTCAATGTTTTGGTCCCCGAGCCACTTAGTTATCACTTTTGCCTTATGGCACGGTGCTCCATCGTGCTGGAAAATGCATTGTTCTTCACCAAACTGTTGTTGGATTGTTGGAAGAAGTTGCTGTTGGAGGGTGTTTTGGTACCATTCTTTATTCATGGCTGTGTTTTTGAGCAAAATTGTGAGTGAGCCCACTCCCTTGGATGAGAAGCAACCCCACACATGAATGGTCTCAGGATGCTTTACTGTTGGCATGACACAGGACTGATGGTAGCGCTCACCTTTTCTTCTCCGGACAAGCCTTTTTCCAGATGCCCCAAACAATCGGAAAGAGGCTTCATCGGAGAATATGACTTTGCCCCAGTCCTCAGCAGTCCATTCCCCATACTTTTTGCAGAAGATCAATCTGTCCCTGATGTTTTTTTTTTGGAGAGAAGTGGCTTCTTTGCTGCCCTTCTTGACACCAGGCCATCTTCCAAAAGTCTTGTCCTCACTGTGTGTTCAGATGCGCTCACACCTGCCTGCTGCCATTCCTGAGCAAGCTCTGCACTGGTGGCACTCCGATCCCGCAGCTCAATCCTCTTTAGGAGACCATCCTGGCGCTTGATGGACTTTCTTGGACGCCCTGAAGCCTTCTTATCAATGCAGTGGAAAGTTTTTTTGGGGATTAAGTTAATTTTCATGGCAAAGAAGGACTATGCAATTCATCTGATCACTCTTCATAACATTCTGGAGTATATGCAAATTGCTATTATAAAAACATAAGCAGCAACTTTTCCAATTTCCAATATTTATGTAATTCTCAAAACTTTTGGCCACGACTGTAGTTTGACTGAGATTAATTGGAATTCATAAAGAAAAACATGATTTTTGAAAATTGTTAAAAACTGCGTTATATTAGTACATATATAAACTTTTTTTTTTAAAATTTCATTGTGTTCATTGTTGGATAAACTTTCCCTTTAATACTCAGTTTTGTACTCAGGAACAAAAAGTCACTTGGGACAACATGATCTGTGAAGCATCCCACAGTGTAATATTGTTTGTTATAGTTACTAATGAAAGTTTTCATGAAGTATTATCCCTAATTCAGCAGGACAGAGTTTACATTTAAATGAGTTACAGTGCTGTGCTCAAACCAAATGTGATTATCCAATCAGAGGCCTGCGAGCCGCCCATGTGACCCTCTCTCTCTCGGCACAGCTGTGCTCAAGTATACAAAGCGCATGACAAATACTGAATATTTTCAGATTTATTTTTAAACATTTCTATTTTATGTGTTTTGTGGATACTTTCCAGCAGGCTCAGATTTATTAATGCATTACAGAGAGACAGAACGATCATACTTCTTATTTTATGCTTTATATTATCTGTACGGGTTCCAGGGAAAACCTGAGAGAAAGACAGAAAAACAGCATTTTAGTTTGTTTGCTAAGCCAATCGTGTGATCATATGCATGCTTTTCACCTGCTGGATGATAAAACAGGTGAAAAGTTACTTTAGATTTATCGTTTGTAAGCAGAAGAGATGAGTTTGGATGAATCTGGAGTGTTCGGTGGCTCCAGAAGCGTTCAATATCATGTAAATGTGTCCTTTTGTGAATGTCAAAGGGATGTGCTTGATCGCGCTCTCACTGTACGGCTGTATGTCCACGTTTCCTGTGACGTCTCATGGTTCATTGTGAGTCTCTGCGGCTCACAGGAAGTCTTTGCAGCGTTGTGTTGTTCTCTCATAAGCTCTCTTGACTCCTGTCATCTCCATCCAGACCCCCGGCAGCACTGGATCGGACCCCAGAATACCGCTGCTGTCATGAGACCCTGAGAACATGCATTTAACCATGCAATAATCAGCAGCTAAACTTCCAGAGAATGTGTCTGGGTTGTATTTCAACCAAAAATCAGAAGAAATACAAATGACTATATTCTGCACAGAATTTAGATTTCAAGGCGTTTAGTTCATTATTCAAATTGCAAAGCATTTATTCATCATGGTAGTATTTGTTTTTGTTCTGCTTCTAATTAATTCAAAACTTAAGTTTAATTTAAGGTTTAGTAAAATAAAATGGGTGCATCTCATGACCCAGTTTATATTCTACTCAAATAGAAGCTTGTTTATAGGACAATTTATTTTCATGATTTTTATGGCATTTTTTTGCCTTTAATTTATGTTGAATTTAAGTTAAATTTAAGGTTCAATAAAATAAAATAGATGCATCTTATTAAACTTTCCAAAAACATGTTGAGGTCAAATTAGAAATTTTTTTTTTTCAATAAATTTTGCACAAAGGTCTATTCTATTCTGTGCAAAATGAGGTTATTTATAATATGAAAATATATTTTCTCATGAAAATTAAGCACATTTCACCTCTATTTTCACATCAGAATTGTGAGCATATGAAATTATATATTATATATAATACATTCTATAATTATATGTAATAATTTATATATTTTTGAAATTGTAAAATATAAATTATGCAAAATTTTAGATTAATAAGATGGGTGAATCCCAAAAAAGTAACATAATTTACAAATGAAAATAAACATAAAAATAGGCTTCATTTTGTGCAGAATATCTATTTTTATTTGTATAGATAGTATATCTAATTTTTATTTTTTTTCTGAGATTCACCCATCTTATGATTAAACAAAAATTTAGCATAATTCATATTTTACAATTTCATATATATAGAAATAATTATAGAAATGTATTTTCAATAAATATTTTTTGTTGTCTTGTAAATGGGCTTCATTTTGTCCAGAATTTACAAGACAACAAAAATTATTTATTGATCTTATTTTTATGGCACATTTCTCACCTATTCTCATGACTGTAATGTTAACATATGAAAACAAATTTATGATAAATTAAATTTTAATCTAATTTAATTTAGAGTTCAATAAAACAGTATGGGTAAACCCTATAAAATCCTCCAAGAACAGGGTTGAATTTTATCTTAAAATCAGAAAAAATTAATTATATTTTACAAATCTATAAGACAAAAAGATATATTCATTGTGACATTATTTTTGTAAATTAAGCATATTTTTCCTTATTCTCATTTCTGTAACTATATAAAATGATAAATAAAATTAGTATTTTTTATATTATATATTAATATTGTATATATTGTACTAGTAATTTTTTTAATGTTTAATTTAATATTTATAAAATGCATGAATATATACCAAAATATATTTATTTATATTATATTATTACTTAGATTTATTACTATATGATTATATAGTATATTATTTAAATTGTAAAGTATATGAAATTTTTTTAAAATAATATAAATGAACTATCTTACATGTAATGAGAACCTCATGAGAACCAACACGATTTAATGTCTTTAGGTTGAAGTGGTCCCAGTTTAGGGGGCCATTCATGACGGTTTTAGAGATTCGCTGCCCTCTCTGAATGTTAATGTCTTGAGTCTTTATCCTATAGGCTTTGAGTTCACCAGGTTCATCAGGTTTACGAGTCAGCTGAGAAACCACTGCACTGAGCTAATCGTTTCTCTCTTCTCTTGATTCCACAGACGAGTCGCTGACCTCCAAAACCAGCCTGTTTTTTGCCATCTCCAACGAGGGCAACCAGAACCTGTACGTGTCCCAGGCCAGCCTGTGGTTGTACTTCAAACTTCTGCCTAATGTTTTGGAGAAAGGCTCCAGGAGGAAGGTTACGGTGAAGGTTTACTCGCAGGAACCGGGGCTCGGGAGCAAGTGGAACTTGGTGGAGAAGCGCGTGGATCTCAAACGCAGCGGCTGGCACACTTTCCCCTTGACGGACGCCGTGCAAATGGTTTTCTCCAAAGGTGATCGCCGGCAGAACCTGGACGTACGGTGCGAAGCGTGCGACAAGATGGGCGTCGTGCCTATTTTGGTAAACACGGCCGACGAATCCCATCGCCCTTTCCTTGTGGTCCAAGCCCGAGCGGCCGACAACAAACACCGCATCCGCAAACGAGGCCTCGAATGCGACGGCAGCAGCAGTTTGTGTTGCCGCCAACAGTTTTACATCGACTTCCGCCTCATCGGATGGAACGATTGGATCATCGCCCCGTCAGGGTACTTTGGGAATTATTGCGAAGGGAATTGTCCGGCGTACATGGCCGGAGTTCCCGGATCGGCTTCGTCTTTCCACACCGCCGTCGTGAACCAATACCGCATGCGAGGAATGAGTCCGGGATCCATGAACTCTTGCTGCATCCCGACCAAACTCAGCACCATGTCCATGTTGTACTTCGACGACGAATATAACATCGTCAAACGGGACGTTCCCAACATGATCGTCGAGGAGTGCGGCTGCGCTTGAGACTTCCAAAATATTATAGTAAGAAACTAATATTTATGACTTATCCGTGCTCACAAATCCACACGCACACCCCAACTCTTCCACGCATCTTTGTACATATATTTATGTTCCTTAATGATCGAGCGATTTAGTTCCAGTCTACAGGTTTGTACGATACTGTCACACGATTGCTTTTATCTCTGTTTGCACTCTTAAAAACAAAGGTTCAAAGGCGAGATCTATTGGTCAAAAAGGTACTTTAGATTCATTCTTAATTATACTTAAAGGCTTTATAATTTACTCATCCTCAGGCCATCCAAGAAGAACAGTAAAGGAGATTTTTTTGCTGAAACGGTAGTCCTTGGCAGTGTTGGTAAAGTTACTTTCAAAATCGATGCATTACAATATTGAGTTACTGCCTAAAAAAATAACTAATTGCATTACTTAGTTACTTTTTATGGAAAGTAATGCGTTACGTTACTTTTACGTTACTTTTTTAAATCTATGCAGGGCTTGCTTGTTTGTTTTTAATATAAAAAGTTCTGTTTTTTGCAAATATAAAAGCCTTTTCACACTAAAAGCCTCAGGTTTAGAGAAAAGTAAATTCACGTCTGCGTAGTAGACCACAGAAGAAAAAATGTCAACTCTTCAGCAATAAAAAGGGAAAACAAATGTGTAGATTATCTTAAGTAATTTTTGCTTATTAGTATGGATAAATTGGATCATCGAAGATTGGGAGCAAAGACATCGGCTAATAAAATGTGATTAAATACATAATATTCTCATCATATTCTCGCAGTTTTAGTTCATTTTGAGGAATACTTTTTTTAAGTGAGTGAGATGAATTAATGCATGTTCACATTTATTCTGGAACTAAAGTAACATCTTACTCCTGATTTCTCTCAACATGGGGACAGGAGAGCTTTTAATCAATAAATGGGGGGAAAAGTAACTGGCATTACTTATTTGAAAAAGTAACTATTTTTTATCAATTAAAAAGTAGTGTTACTTTACTAGTTGCTTGAAAAAAGTAATATTATTACGTAACTTGCACTACTTTTAATGCGTTACCCCCAACACTGGTCCTTGGTGATTCATAACTTTAAGAGTTAAAAAGCTTATACAGGCAACAGAAAATTAATGTTCATAGCTACTGACAATATATTGAGGTCTTATGAAGCAAAATGATCGATTTGTGCAAGAAACTGAACATTATTTACATTATTTTCTGTAATCCAGAGCTGCAGACAAACAGGAAAAATGATTCTTTTCCATGAACTGATTATTTTGGACAGTACCCTGCTGAAAAAAAAACAAAAAAAAAAAACAGTTAAAACCAGCCTAGCGCTGGTCTTAGCTGGTTTAAGCTGGAAGTAGCTGGTTTTAGCTAGTCTCCCAGCCTGACCAGCTAAGACCAGCCTGGAGAAGTGGCCAAAACCCCTCTAAAACCAGTCTGCTGACCAGCTATGAGCAGTTAAAACCAGCCTGGTTTTATTCAGCAGGGTATGTTTCAATGAACTGGTTCAATTCACTAGTTCACTTAAATAATCACGCAACGATTACAGGTATTTTATGTTGTAAATAATGTTCAGTATCATGCACAGACTGATCATTTCGCTTTATAAGACATCAATATATCATCAGAGCCAAGGGTATTCATTGCTTTTCTTTTTCTCAAAACCTGGCAACCGCTGACTTGCATTTAATTTAATCACCAAGGACCACGGTTTCAGCTATAAAATACTCTTTCCTGTTCTACTAAAGAAAAAACGTCACCTACTTGGATGGCCCAAGGGCGAGTAAATAACACATTTTAACTATTCCATTAAGAACTATTGACTGAAAGGTTTTTGAGGAACCAAAAATGGTTCTTCCCTTTTGAAACCTTTATTTTTAAGAGTGTAGTTTGGTTCTCGTCTTCAAAAATGGAAAGAGAAGGGGTGATCTTCTCAAAAGACATTTATATCTGCGTACCTTCCCAAAAAGCACTGACCATCTTCTCAAAACAACGCCAGCACTTCCCACATTGAGTCCACTGGGTGACAACCAATCCATTCGAGAGCATCCGTCTTCAACGAACATCCGCAAAGAGCTACAGCATGACAGACATGAGGTCCATTCATAAATCAAGAGGCATGTCTTGTTATGTCTCGGTTGTGATTATTCATGCAACAAGCCGAATGAGTTGCCAAACTCTCCAGTTACGTCATGGTGCAGCATAGCACTTGCAAAAAATACCGTAAATGCACAATATAAAGCACTTGCATGCCTTTGAAGGCGAAGTGGCGCGCCTCGTTCACGATTCCTCTGAAATAAGTGCCGCACAAGCTATGCAATGTATAGTAGTGACCAACACCGGATGACCCACTTGTTATAAACTGTTTTCAATACTTGAAATGTAAACTTTCGCTTCCTACTCTGAGCGGATGGTTGTTACAATGTTTGCACTGAAGCTGCATTATTAGTAAAGAAAAAACCTGCCATTGAAAAAAAAGAAAAGTTATTTTTATAGAAGCTGAAACTGAATTCTGTTCAAATGTATTATACCGAATTATGGAACCAAAGAGGCCAAGATTTTAGCTATTGTGAGATGGCGAGGCCATCGGATTCTTTTGTAAAATACTTTTTAAATGCGCAAGAGGCCTAAACGATGTATCAGGGTACAATAGAATGGATTCCATTTTCAAGTTGTTGTTTTGTACAGTAGATAAATGGAATATTTCATATTTTTCCATCAACTTTAATTTTTTTTTTCAATTTTCTATTTAATACTTCTAGCGTCTATTCCAGAATCATTTAGAGTCAAATACATGCCATCTCTGTACAGCTTATGTAAGATAAAAATGCTTTTAAATATTTTGTTCTTTGTAACTGTTATGAAATAAATTTCTTATTCTGCATCAAGACTGACGTGTGTTAATTTTACATTCACGTTTATGCATTATGAATTTTTATCCACTGCATTCAGGATGTGCACTTTATCAGTTCATGCATTTCCTGGGAATCAAACCCACGACCTCAGTTACTTGCAGAAGGTTTGTGGGTTTGATTCTCAGGGAATGCATGAGCTGTTGTGTTAAATTTTGTTCTCTTGAACACATGGGATGAAGCAATGCTTTATTCACATGTCTGTGCAATATTCAACTTTTCTGCAAATTTTCTGGGAATTGATCTTATGACCTTGCCATTACTCGCACATTACTTAAGTTTATGGGTTTGATTCCCAGAAAATGCATGATCTGTTATTTTAGATTTTGTTCTCTTGAACACATGGAATGGGAATGGTGCCTTTTTTTCACAAATGTTTATTTAATTTTTTTGTCAATTTTTACAGGTATCAAACCCATGACCTTGGCATTACTCAAGCCAAGTTTATGGGTTTAATTCCCAGGAAATGCATGAGATATTGTGTTCGATTTTGTTCTCTTTACACATGGAATGGAATTTGGCACATTTTCTGGGAATCGATCTTATGACCTTGGCGTTACTCACACCCAATATTCCATTTTTTTTACACATTTTTTGGGAATTGAAGCCACCTTGGGACTACTTGCATCAAGTTCATGGGTTTGACTCTTTACTCGCTAAGTTTGTGGGTTTGATTCTCAGAAAATGCATGAGCTATTGTGTTAGATTTTGTTCTCTTGAACCTATGGGGTAGAAACGGTTCTTTATTCGCAAATTTTTTGTGCAATATTCACATTTTCTCCCACATTTTATGGGAATCGAACCCATGACCTTGAACCATGTTACTTGTACCAAGTTTGTGGGTTTGATCCCCAGGAAATGCAAGCTGTTGTGTTAGATTTTGTTCTCTTGAACATATGGCTTGAAAAGGTGCTTTATTTGAAACAGTTTCATGCAATATTTGAATTTTTCACAGAATTTCTAAGAATTTCTATTTCTAATTTGGCATTAATTGCACGAAGTTCATTGGTTTGATTCCCAGCGAACGCATGAACTGTTGTGGTCGATTTTGTTCTTTTGAACACAGGATGTAAACTGTGATTTATTTCCAAATGTTTTATGCAATATTCCAATTATTGGCACATGTTCTGGGAACCAATCCCATGACCTTGATGTTACTCACGCCAAGTTTCTGGATTTGATTCCCAGAAAATGCATTAACTGTTTTGTTCTCTTAAATATTTGCAAATAAAGCACCATTTTACATCCCATGTGTTTAATGCAATATTCCAATTTTTCACAAATTTCCTGGGAATCAAACCAACATTGATTCCTAGAAAATGCACGAACATGATTTTGTTCTTTTGAACACATGGGATTGAAGCACTTTATTTGCCTGTTTTATGCAATACTCCAATTTTTTGCACATTTTCTGGGAACCGATCCCATGACCTTGATGTTACTCACGCCAAGTTTATGGATTTGATTCCCAGAGAATGCATTGACTGTTTTGTTCTCTTAAACACATGGGACATAAAATGGTGCTTTATTTGCAAATGTTTAATGCAATATTCCAATGTTCACACATTTCCTGGGAATCAAACCCACATTAGCATTACTTGTGCCATGTTCATGGGTTTGATTCCCAGAGAATGCATGAACTGTTGTGGTTGATTTTGTTCTTTTGAACACATGGGATTGAAGTGCTTTATTTGCCTGTTTTATGCAATATTCCAATTTTTTGCACATTTTCTGGGAACCGATCCAATGACCTTGATGTTACTCACGCCAAGTTTATGGATTTGATTCCCAGGGAATGCATTTACTGTTTTGTTCTCTTAAACACATGGGACGTGTGTGTAAAATGGTGCTTTATTTGCAAATGTTTTTTGCAATATTCACACTATTTTCATACATTTTTTGAAAATAGAACACATGACCTTGGGGTTAGTCGTGCCAAGTTTGAAAGTAAGCTATTGGGTTAGATTTTGTTCTCTTGAACACATGGAATGGAAACAAAAGCTTTATTTGGAAATGGTTTATGTAATATTACAATTTTCTGAGAATCGAACACACCTTGGCATTACTCGAGCCATTACTTGGCATTACTCGCTGCCGTATTTGCAAATGGTTTATACAATATTGTTTTACACATCTTCTGGAAATCGTTACTAGTGCCAATGTCATGGGTTTGATTCCCAGAGAATGCATGAACTGTTGTGGTAGTATTTCTAAAAAGATATTGTACTTTCTAAAGCAGGCTACAGTAGCTTTGTTTGCATCCATTTATTTTTGAGAAATTTGGGCATATTGCATAAAAACACTGGATGGAAATTGCAAGATGTGCATAAAATCTTTAAACATCCATTAAAATGCACAATTGAAGTGGAAGATTTTTTATTAGGCCAGAAAACATACATAAACTATGATGGAAACACATTTTACTGAACAAGTTCCTGGATGCAACAACAAGCAGATCATGTGTTTGGATAACTGGACTAACCAGCATTGAAAACAATTTGAAATATTGTTCTAGTTTATCGAAGTCCGTCATCAAAACGATTTGGAATAATTACCTCCCAGAACGGTTTCAAACGATTGTATTCCCAAACATCAGGCTGCAAAATAACATGACAGCATTTGTTATTGCATTTCATCTGAATTAAGTAATTTATTTAAAAAAAGATGCACATGCTTCACTGTTTGCAGCAACTTGTTATTATTGCATTACTGATACTTTGAGCCATTTTCCCAGGAAGATTTTACTCTCGTGAACACACGGAATGAAAACGGTGTTTTATTAGCAAATGTTTTATGCAACAATCCAATTTTTTGCACAAGTTTAGTTCACAGCTTTGGATGGAAACGCACATTATGGCTAGTTGAACATAACTACAACCCTAATAAATTGCATCATAAAAATATGTATACAACTTGTGCATTAAGTCTTCCTAGACCTAAAGTTGGAAAATCAGCTGAAAATCTTACAGTCAGCTGCAAATTTCATTTGATGTTTGTTTGTGAGACACACGAGAACCAAAGTTTGATGTCAACAATGTCACAACTGCACTACTAACACCATATTTTGAGAGAGTCTTTTCCACAAGTCATGGCACCCAAACTGAACACCACTGACCACATCACTGTAAAAGCTCAGAACATCCCAGATCCGTCACCACTGCAATTATGGCATACGTGCACATTAGTGCGTCTGCCGCGGGAAAATGCGTGTGTTTGTCAGCAGGAGCCAAATTACATGTTTTGAAAAGACACACAACATCTCAGTCACACATTACTGAGCATTATTCTGAGGAAACTGAGAAAAATACACGTGATACATGTTTAGACAACAGATCAGAGCTGAGAAAGCCGGAGTCTGACACTATCATCAACTTCAACACAGAATTATGTATATGCACTAGTCAACTGTTTGGAATAATTACTATTTTTCAATGGCATGATAACATGTTTATTTCCAATGCTTGGCACAGAGAATGAATGAACTGTTGGGGTCGATTTTATTCTTTAGAACACATGGGATAGAAACAGTGCTTTATTCGCAAATGTTTTGTGCAATATCAACATTTTTTTTTTTCACATTTTCTGGGAATCAAACCCATGACCTTGGCATTACTTGTGCCAATTTATGGGTTTGATTCCCAGGAAATGCATAAGCTGTTCTCTTGAACATATGGTATGAAAACGGTGCTTTATTTGCAATTTTTTTATGCAATATTTAAAATTTTCACAGAATTTCTGAGAACTGAACCCACCTTGGCATTATCCGCACCAAGTTCATTGATTTAATTCACAGAGAATGCATTAACAGTTGGGGTCAATTTATTCTTTAGAACACATGGGATGGAAACAGTGCATTATTCGCAAATGTTTTGTGCAATATTAAAAATTTTCTGACATTTTCTGGGAATAAAACCCATGAACTTGGGGTTACTTGTGCCAAGTTTATGGGTTTGATTCCCAGGAAATGCATAAGATGTTCTCTTGAACATATGGTATGAAAACGGTGCTTTATTTGCAAATTTTCTATGCAATATTTACATTTTTTTTTTTTTTTTTTACATAATTTCTGAGAACTGAACCCACCTTGGCATTACCTGCACCAAGTTCATTCGTTGGTTTAATTCACAGAGAATGCATTAACAGTTGGGGTCAATTTATTCTTTAGAACACATGGGATGGAAACAGTGCATTATTTGCACGTTTTATGCACATTCCAATTTTTTGCACATTTTCTGGGAATTGATCCCATGACCTTGGCGTAACTTGTGCCAAGTTTATGGGGTATGATTCCCAGGAAATGCATATGCTGTTCTGTTAGATTTTGTTCTCTTGAACATATGGTATGAATATGATGCTTTATTTGCAAATGTTTTATGCAATATTTAAATTTTTCACAGAATTTCTGAGAACTGAACCCACCTTGGCATTACCCACACCAAGTTCATTGGTTTGATCCCCAAAGAAATGCATTACTATTTTTCAATGTTTTTGAAAGTCTCTTATGCACACCAAAGCTGTTTTTATTTGATCAAAAATACATAAAAAATTTGAAATATTTTTAAAATTTAAAATAACCTTGTTCTGTGTGAATCTATGTCAAAATGTCATTTATTTCTGTGGTCAAACCTGAATTTTTTCAGCTTCATTATTCCAGTCTTCAGTGTCACATGATTCTTCAGGAATGAAGAAATATTTCTGATTATCATCAATTTTAAAAAGCAGTTGTGGAAACCATCATATTTTTGTGGAAACCGTGATACATTTTATTTTTCAGGATTCACAGACAAAGTTCAAAAGAACAGCATTTATTTAAAAATAGAAATCTTTTGTAGCATAATAAAAGTCCTTAGTGTCACTTTTGATAAATCTGATAAATTTGATAGATTTTTTTAATAATTTGAATTTATTGCAATTATAGTTTTAGTCATTTTAATATTAAATTTTTTTTAGACAGTTGCTTAAGTATTCCCATCTTCAATTTATATTGAGAATTATCCTTTATTTCAATATGTTTTATTTTTATTTATTTTCATTTCGGTTTTACCTTTAGTTATTTTAAAATTAAAAATTATTTCATGATTGATTTTTTTTTCCATCTAATATTTATATTATGAATTAGCTTTCGTTTTTTTTTTTCAGTTTTCATTTACATTTTTGTTCAGACAGTTGCCAATGCGACAATTCTAATTTTTATTTTTATTATTTTTCTAATATTTATATTATGAATTAGCCTTTGTTTTTATATTTTCAGTTTCATGTTAATTTTACGAAACTGTCTTTGTTATTTTTTTTTTCATTTAAGTTTTACCTTTAGTCCTTTTAGTATTAATTATTTAATCTAATTTCTAATGCAACAATTCTATTTTTGGTTTTCACAGATGAACAAAGTTCAAAAGAACAGCATTTATTTGAAATAGAAATCTTTTGTAGCCTAAAAAAAGTCCTTAGTATCACTTTTAATAAATTTGATGCATCTTTTTAAATTTTTACAAATCTGATGCATTTTTTTTTAAATTATAGTTTTTAGTCATTTTAACATTTGAACTTTTTTTCAGACAGTTGCAGTTGATGTTTTCCCATCTTCTATTTACATTATGAATGAGCCTTTATTTTTATATTTTCAGTTTCATTTTAATTTCATGAAGTGCTTTTGTCATATTTATTTATTTTCATTTTGGTTTTACTTTTAGTCACTTTGGAATTGAAATGATTTCAGCTAGTTTCCAATGACATTTTTTTTTTATCTAATTTTTATATTATGAATTAGCTTTCGTTTTTATTTTTTCAGTTTTCATTGACATTTTTGTTAAAGCTTTAGCAATTTTAAGATGTACTTATTTATTTCAGACAGAAAATTTCTAATTTTTGTTTTTATTTATTTTTTGTAATATTTATATTATGAATTAGCCATTGTTTTTATATTTTCAGTTTTATTTTAATTTTACAAAGTGCTTTTGTCATTTTTTTTTTAAGTTTTACCTTTAGTCATTTTAGTATGACTTATTATTAATTATTTCATCTAGTTTCTAATGCACAGATGAACAAAGTGCTGCATTTACTTGATATAGAAAACTTTTGTAGCATAATAAAAGTCTGTAGTGTCACTTTTGATAAATTTGATGAATCCTTTCTGAATAAAAGCATTTCTTTCATTCTTTTTTAAAAAGCACACCTAAAATGTTTCTTGAGCAGCAAATCAGCATATCAGAATGATTTCTGAAGGATCATGTGACACTGAAGACTGAAGTAAAGTTGCTAAAAAAATTCAGGTTTGATCACAGAAATAAATTATATCGTACAATATACTCGCATAAAAAAGAGTTTTATTATATTACAATAATATTTCACTATTTTTACAGTACTTTTTGATCAAATAAAAGCAGCCTTGCTGCACAAAAGAGACTTTCAAAAACAATAAAGAAATCTTTTGATCAGTAATAAATGTGATTAAAGGCCTGCTAAACTGCCTAAACAATCTGAAAGCAGTACAGTATGTCTTTTGAGCCCTGAACAAGCAATATAAGTGCAATAACACTGAATGATGTCTGCAAAGTTTGACAATTCTGTTCCAGCGCTCGCACAAATAATATTAATATTTGGACTCTAAATGTGATGCTTGTTTTCCTCCAAAGGCTGAGCTGAACTTTATTTTACAGTCTTGTAGCTTGAGTTTATTTCCAGAGGACAGAAGCGTCTCTCAGCTCAAACACAAAAAGAGAAACAGTGTTGAAAAAAAAAAAAAAATCACGTGAGACCAAAACCAAACTCATAGACCATACCAAATATGGTGAGTGATCTGGATTGAAGTTCCTCAAGCCCGGGCATCTTAAAGCCGTCAGAGTAATGAGTAACGACTGTAAAACAATTCATTAACTGACCCTCAATAGATGCAGAACTGCAATAAAACTCCTGCCGCTAATAAACGGCCACGGTCGCATGTAGTTTATTTGTCATCGGGCGACTGTTTAAAACGCTCCAGAATTTTTCATCCTTGTGAGTTTGCGGAAGGGAATTTCTGGAATGTTCCACTTCAGTAATCAAAATATGTTGATCGCAGATATTTTTACCCGCCGCATCCAGGAGACACTAATACTGAAAAAGGCCTGATTCCAGCTCAGTGCTTTAAAAGGACTAGTTAACACTCATAAATCAAGTTTCTGTCATCATTTACGCACCTTCAAGTCGTCCCAACCACGGATCACTTGGTTTCTCCTGCAAAACACAAAATGAGATGTTAGGCAGAAAGTCTGAGCTGCTTTTTATACATTTTTAATGCATTCAAAGTTTGCAAAAGAAAAGAGCTGCATTATAGTTATTTACTAACAATTTTTCACTCTCAGATCTTATTTGCAATACATTTAAAATGATAAATAAGAGTGGTGAATCGTACATCGGTTTCTGTCCATTTCTTGCACAGATGACATTAAGATCATTATGCTTTAATCTATTCCTCACCAGCATTATTTTAGTATATTTACAAACAGTTTACTTATTATAGTATTATAATGATTTGAATTAGCTGTTATTTTAATATTTTCAGTTTTCATTCATTTTGGTTACAGCTTTGAAACATTTAAGACGCACTTTCGTCTTTTTTTATTACTTTTTTAATTATTATTATTTATTTAAATATTTAATTTTAGTCATTAGAATTTAAACTTGAAAAAGAAAAATATATATTTTAATAGTTTTTTTAAGTTAAAGCTTTACTTCTAATATGTATATTATAAATTCGCTTTTATTTTTATATTATCAGTTTGTCATTTTCATTTGTAAAAGTTTTAGCAATTTTATGATGTGCTTTTAGACTTTTATTAGATTTTTATATTTTGCTTTTTAATTTAATTATAGTTTTAGTCATTATAATAACTTATTTCAAGTAGTTTCCAATGTGACTATTCTATTTTTTTAATCTAATCTAATATTTATATTATACATTAGCCTTTATAGTCATTTTTATTATTTTTTTAATTTTTATTTAAATATATTTTTAATTTTAGTTTTAATCATTTTAGTATTTAAACTTTTTCCAGATTGTTGCCCAAAAAAAAAATCAAATTTTCATTTATGTTTTTTTTTAAGTTTAACTTTATCCATCTTATATGAATGAGATTTATCATTTTTATTTTTCAGTTTTTTTGTCTCATTCTGGTTATTGTAAGTTTTCGTAATTTTATGATGTGCTTTTGTCATTTTGCATTTTGATATATTGGATTAATTTTAATATGAGTTTTAGTTTTAGTCAATTTTGTATTTTGTACAAGTTTTCAGCTTCATTTTAACTTTATGAAGTGCTTTTGTCATATTTAAAAAAATATATAATTAATTTCTTTTAATTTTAGTTTTACCTTTAGTCATTTCGTCTCGTTTCCAATGCAACAATTCAATTTTTTTTTCTATGTATTTCTATGAATAATCCTTAATTTTTATATGTTCATTTAATTTTTTTTTAAGTTTTAGCAATTTTATGATGTACTTCTGTCATTTTATTTATTTTTTACTTTTAATTTTAGTCATTTTAGTATTTAAACTTCTTTCAGATTGTTGCAAAAAATATCAAATTTTCATACATTTTTTTTAAAGCTTTTATTTTTATATTTTCAGTTTTTACTCTCATTTTGGTTAAAGTTTTCAGCTTCATTTTAACTTTATGAAGTGCTTTTGTCATATTTTAGTTTTACCTTTAGTCATTTCATCTCGTTTCCAATGCAACAAATAAATTTTTTCAGTTTTTCTATGTATTTCTTTGAATAATCCTTAATTTTTATATTTTCATTTCATTTTTTTTTTAAGTTTTAGCAATTTTATGATCTACTTTTGTCATTTTATTTATTTTTTACTTTTAATTTTAGTCATTTTAGTATTTAAACTTCTTTCAGATTGTTGCAAAAAATATCAAATTTTCATATTTTTTTTTTAAAGCTTTTATTTTTATATTTTCAGTTTTTATTCTCATTTTGGTTAAAGTTTACAGCTTCATTTTAACTTTATGAAGTGCTTTTGTCATATTTTAGTTTTACCTTTAGTCATTTCATCTCGTTTCCAATGCAACAATTCTATTTTTTTTTTCATTTTTTCTATGTATTTCTATGAATAATCCTTAATTTTTATATTTTCATTTAATTTTTTTTTAAGTTTTAGCAATTTTATGATCTACTTTTGTCTTTTTTTTTATTTTTTACTTGTAATTTTAGTCATTTTAGTATTTAAACTTCTTTCAGATTGTTGCAAAAAATATCAAATTTTCATACATTCTTTTTAAAGCTTTTATTTTTATATTTTCAGTTTTTACTCTCATTTTGGTTCAAGTTTTCAGCTTCATTTTAACTTTATGAAGTGCTTTTGTCATATTTTAGTTTTACCTTTAGTCATTTCATCTTGTTTCCAATGCAACAAATAAATTTTTTCAGTTTTTCTATGTATTTCTTTGAATAATCCTTAATTTTTATATTTTGATTAATTTTTTTTTAAGTTTTAGCAATTTTATGATCTACTTTTGTCATTTTATTTATTTTTTACTTTTAATTTTAGTCATTTTAGTATTTAAACTTCTTTCAGATTGTTGCAAAAAATATAAAATATTCATAATTTTTTTTAAAGCTTTTATTTTTATATTTTCAGTTTTTATTCTCATTTTGGTTAAAGTTTTCAGCTTCATTTTAACTTTATGAAGTGCTTTTGTCATATTTTAGTTTTACCTTTAGTCATTTCATCTTGTTTCCAATGCAACAATTCTATTTTTTTTTTCTATGTATTTCTTTGAATAATCCTTAATTTTTATATTTTCATTAATTTTTTTTAAAGTTTTAGCAATTTTATGATCTACTTTTGTCATTTAATTTTTTTTTCTTTTAATTTTAGTCATTTTAGTATTTAAACCTCTTTCAGATTGTTGCAAAAAATATCAAATTTTCATAAAATTTTTTAAAGCTTTTATTTTTATATTTTCAGTTTTTATTCTCATTTTGGTTAAAGTTTTCAGCTTCATTTTAACTTTATGAAGTGCTTTTGTCATATTTTAGGTTTACCTTTAGTCATTTCATCTTGTTTCCAATGCAACAAATAATTTTTTTTTCAGTTTTTCTATGTATTTCTTTGAATAATCCTTAATTTTTATATTTTCATTTAATTTTTTTTAAGTTTTAGCAATTTTATGATCTACTTTTGTCATTTTATTTATTTTTTACTTTTAATTTTAGCCATTTTAGTATTTAAACTTCTTTCAGATTGTTGCAAAAAAAATTTTTTTTAAAGCTTTTATTTTTATATTTTCAGTTTTTATTCTCATTTTGGTTAAAGTTTTCAGCTTCATTTTAACTTTATGAAGTGCTTTTGTCATATTTTAGTTTTACCTTTAGTCATTTCATCTTGTTTCCAATGCAACAAATAATTTTTTTTTCAGTCTTTCTATGTATTTCTTTGAATAATCCTTAATTTTTATATTTTCATTAAATTTTTTTTAAGTTTTAGCAATTTTATGATCTACTTTTGTCATTTTATTTATTTTTTACTTTTAATTTTAGTCATTTTAGTATTTAAACTTCTTTCAGATTGTTGCAAAAAATATAAAATATTCATAATTTTTTTTAAAGCTTTTATTTTTATATTTTCAGTTTTTATTCTCATTTTGGTTAAAGTTTTCAGCTTCATTTTAACTTTATGAAGTGCTTTTGTCATATTTTAGTTTTACCTTTAGTCATTTCATCTTGTTTCCAATGCAACAATTCTATTTTTTTTTTCTATGTATTTCTTTGAATAATCCTTAATTTTTATATTTTCATTAATTTTTTTTAAAGTTTTAGCAATTTTATGATCTACTTTTGTCATTTAATTTTTTTTTCTTTTAATTTTAGTCATTTTAGTATTTAAACCTCTTTCAGATTGTTGCAAAAAATATCAAATTTTCATAAAATTTTTTAAAGCTTTTATTTTTATATTTTCAGTTTTTATTCTCATTTTGGTTAAAGTTTTCAGCTTCATTTTAACTTTATGAAGTGCTTTTGTCATATTTTAGGTTTACCTTTAGTCATTTCATCTTGTTTCCAATGCAACAAATAATTTTTTTTTCAGTTTTTCTATGTATTTCTTTGAATAATCCTTAATTTTTATATTTTCATTTAATTTTTTTTAAGTTTTAGCAATTTTATGATCTACTTTTGTCATTTTATTTATTTTTTACTTTTAATTTTAGCCATTTTAGTATTTAAACTTCTTTCAGATTGTTGCAAAAAAATTTTTTTTTAAAGCTTTTATTTTTATATTTTCAGTTTTTATTCTCATTTTGGTTAAAGTTTTCAGCTTCATTTTAACTTTATGAAGTGCTTTTGTCATATTTTAGTTTTACCTTTAGTCATTTCATCTTGTTTCCAATGCAACAAATAATTTTTTTTTCAGTCTTTCTATGTATTTCTTTGAATAATCCTTAATTTTTATATTTTCATTAAATTTTTTTTAAGTTTTAGCAATTTTATGATCTACTTTTGTATTTAATTTATTTTTTACTTTTAATTTTAGCCATTTTAGTATTTAAACTTCTTTCAGATTGTTGCAAAAAAAATTTTTTTAAAGCTTTTATTTTTATATTTTCAGTTTTTATTCTCATTTTGGTTAAAGTTTTCGTAATTTTACGATGTGCTTTTGTCATTTTCATACAGTGCACAAGTTTAATGGTGCTTTTACATCCTTGTTAACCTTTACAGCATTAAAACCACCATCACCTCTAATTGCATTGAAACTGCAAAACGCTCTAAACCACACATGTGTGACATTTTCATTCCAGCTGAACAGAAAGGCTTCGATACGGCAATCCAAATGCCCCACTTGTTCAAAGAGTTCCAGTATAAACTCAAGATCATCTCGGAGTAAATCCATCTCAGGCTTGTCACTCTTACAACAAACACAGCGGTGGCGGGCCCCCGGAGACCCCGCGCCATCATTTATCACATGACATGTAGATGCTTGAAGCGTCTCTGACACGCCGCCCCATAAACACATGTTTTCCCACAGAGCAAAAATCAGTTCCATCCTTTTTCACCAAGCTACACAAGCCTCGGCTCTTACTGAAGAAGGGCCAGAGCAATCACAGATGGGAAAACGCCCGTAACACGCATTTCTCTTTAGCTTGTGGTCGTATTCTGAAGACGCATTCGCACGAAAACAACATATGATGAGACCAACATCTCGGCCCAGGGTTAACAGATATCGCGGAACAAAGACCAGCTCTTTGTGTGTCTCTTTTCAATATCAGGTGCACTTCGGCGGGCCCGAAGCTTGTGGCTTTATCCCGAGGGAAAGAATAAAGACAGATTTCTTTGGAAATGACAGCGGTTTTATGAGGGGACACAAAAGATGGACTTGGCATATCATTCCGCTTAATCCCATAGAAGAGGGACTCGGGCTCTATTCAAGTCTTGTCACTTTAGTGTTGGGATACTATCAAACCGAACAGGTGGATTTCCTATAGAGGTCGGAGCAGGGCCCCTCATTGTCATAACCGCTGGCGGGGCCCCACCGCCGATCCATATGTCAGCTCTTCCTGTTTGCACGCACTGCCGAGACGGAGAACAACTTTGAACTAGGGCTGTCAAATGATTACAATTTTTAATCAGATTAATCAGAATTTTCAGTGGATTAATCACTATTTGCAACTACACCTGAATCCTAACCATTTTTTTTTTCTGAAATGCATACCAAAAAATAAATAACAGGACGCAGATATAATTTTCATATTTTCATATTATGTCAGGGCCGGCATCGGGCCTGTTTTAGGCTGCTCCTTATTTTTTATATTTTAGACATCCATCAAATATGGTGAAGAAAAACAAATGAAAAACAACACAAGACTTTCGCTTTTACTTTCGAGACCGGCTCGGATGGCGCAGCTGGAAGAGATCCGTGTTCAATCGCACGCATTAGGCTGAAACTTGCCACAAAGCACCGGTAAAAATAAATAATGAATGTGTCGGGGAAAGAGTAAGGACATATCTGAATTATTTATTAATAAAGTGTATTCTGAGTCAATGTCGCAAAGGACTTGCAATCTCCTTTTTGGAGGCGCCTTGAGAGAGAAATTTATCTTTACTGATTACACAATGAACAAGTTTTTGTTTTCGATTTGTTTTATTTCGTTAGGTAATGTTTTAAAGCTTTCTATAGATATGTTGATCATGTCTGTGAGGCATGCGTTTCGCTTTATTTTTGTTAAGCTCTCCTGTTCAAGAACGAGACGACAGAAAGCGCATCATTTTTGTTTTCTTTATTTTATAAAAACACTGTAACGTTTTTTTTGATGTATTACTCTTTCCTTTGTGAGCAAAAATGACGGATAATTTTAAATTGCTTCCACTGAAAAAATGCAAGTGATTGCGCTGGTGCCTCGATGACCTGCAAAGCGGCTTTATCTTCCACTCTTCCCTAATCGCGCACATTTATCTTTAACGTTTAAACTATACTTGAACTGTTTTATATCTACAGATTTTATTTTAGGCAAGTCGTGATGATTTGAGAAGGCAAACTGATCAAACAGACTATGATCAGTCTTTTGCTGGGCGCTGTTTGTAAAACAAACAAACAAACAAACAAACAAAAAAACTTATATTTAACGAACAAAAAATGCTCCAAACCTTTTTCTAAATTAGCTAAATAAAAAAAGAAACTAAATCTATACACTTTGCCATTGCATACAAAATTGAACTAAGGGGGAATTTTTTTCCCCCTGCAATTGCTTTGATATCACTGTGTCAGTCACCGCTCTTTCAAGAATGAACCCAGCATAACTATGCAGATGTAATTCCCAAAACATAAGAAAAACTAAAGTTTATAGCATGGAAAGTGCAAAGCGCGCTCCCTTTATTATCACTAAAAGCATCACAAATCTTAGTTTATAGAGATCTCACAAAGTTCCGTTACAATCAAGCTTTCTAAGCTACACAATGAATCTTTTATTTACATCGCGTCTGCACTTAGTCATGAGATGATTCACGAGCGAGCAAAACGGCAATAAAAACCGATCCAATTTTTCGACCAATTGCAGGGAGGGAAAATCTGTGGGAAACCTGTTTGGAAACAGTCATGAGTTGAGTTTGTTACTGTAAGCTTCAGCATTGAACAACTGTTCCACAAATTTGTTATTTAAATATTTTCCCTCAGAAATTGGACAATTTCTTAATTAAGAAACTGCAAATAACACAGTGGATTAAATGTGAAATTGAAGTAGAAAGACTGATGTTCTCCAATAAACTTCCCATAAAACATTTCGAAGAAAGCCATAAGGTTATCTAACGTGAATCAACGTAAAGAATTGCATTAAAAAATACATTATTAAAATACTAATTTCAGATATAATTTTTAACCACTGATTTGACAGAAGTAGTGTTCTAAAATTGACGTTCTAG
>NC_133380.1:3264619-3426944 GCF_049309525.1 Garra rufa | reverse complement strand
ATAATTCTGCATCTTGTTTGCTTACAGTATATAAACTATAATAAAATATATATTGTATCTATTTATTTAAAAATGTTTTTATTTTATTT
Source organism: Garra rufa (assembly GCF_049309525.1). NCBI lineage: Eukaryota > Metazoa > Chordata > Actinopteri > Cypriniformes > Cyprinidae > Garra > Garra rufa. The sequence goes on along the minus strand of NC_133380.1, from coordinate 3,426,855 downwards.
ATTTTGCATGGTGGGCCAAATGCATAAACATTTAATGAAGGAGGAAGAGGTTTGATGAGCACTTCTCAAAATGTTAATTTTGTCCATAAATCATATTTTCCAGGCATTTAAGAAGAAACCATGCATCTAAACTCTCGACTGGAAATGCGAATGTCTGAAATCCGTCTCTCTGTTTGTTTTCCCACCGATCTGCAGCAGGTAATAAGACCTTAAAATCTTTTTTCAAGCTAATTCATCCTATATGTACACGCACGTCATTGTTCTAGCGGTAATTTGTTGACCCAGAGGTCTACAGACTCCCGCTTTCTCCAGCGAAAGAGCCCCTGATTTGTAAACCCTTTCATAGGCTGGCGAAGGAGTTGTACCGCGGTAAAGGCCAGAGGAGGACGGGGAGGCCGCTCATAATGGAGCGCTGTGTATGGGAGGGTCGTGGGAAAAGCATCGGCACGCCGTTATTGTGATATTTCAACCAGGACTCGGGACTGACCCTCCTAAAGACACATTGTGGTGACTGCCGTGCTAATGGGGGAGCCGTGCGCTCGCACCACAATAGACGCATCTCCACGAGGAGGCCTCCCCCACCTCACGCGGAGCGGCCCGAGGGGAGGTCGCGTGAGGACAGGCTGATTTTAATGCAGTTAGTAGGTGAATGGGTTTGTGCTCGCGCATCATTAGGAGCCTTGGCTGTGTGGCTGTATTGGCATCTTATAGGGCTTGAGTCTTGATGTGAACACTGGGACAAAGCAGCTGAGGGTCAATGTGTTTTTAACCAAGAATATATTGTGTTTGTCAAAATGTATTAAACAAACTAAAAACTGCTCTTACATTAATTATCGGTTATGTATTTGACATTGATTCCATTTAATTGTACTTCCCTGAATTCAAATTTTCGATTTTTATTTATTATTTAAATGATTTAAATAATTTTTATATTGTCAGTTTAAGGCTACGTCTACATTAATCCGGATACATTTGAAAACGGAGTTTTCATTTTAAAACGCTCTCCGTCCACACTAGCGTTTCCAAGCGTTTTCCAAAAGTTTCTCATCCACACTGAAACGTAGGAAAACATCAAATTCGCCTTACTGCGCATGCGTAAAGCCTCCAAAATTATACAGACGTAATAAGTTTTCACGCAATTCTTCTGGCGGGATAATTTACGGAAATATCTCATCATCCACTGACACGTCTATATCGCGCTCATTCATATTTTATCTGAAAAGCAGTTGTCGTCATGTTTTGCAGGACAGCAACTGTGAGTAAATTTTCGGTCATCATTTTAGGACTGTAATTTGAAGAGTGTACAAGGTAAATCTCTTTAGCAGCAGTGTGTGAATAGCACAGGCACAATTACTGGCGTAAACATAGATATCTATTGGTACAATATGCGTCACATGACTATAAATATGCGTCATCGTTTTCAAAAGCCTCCGTTTTTACTGTCCACACTACAACGTGAAAACGGCGTTTTCTAATTTATCCACTTTGGCCGGAGTTTTTAGAAATAATCGTTTTCTGTGATGAAAGTTGAGTGATGAGTGATGAGTGATGAGTTGAGAACCTCTGGTTTAAATAAAATGGCCCTGACATGTCACTAGACATTAAGAAATCATGTTCATTTCAAATACTTACATCACTGACAACAGTGGTCCGGCCAGGATATTGTCATTCAAGGCGCGATCACACCGAACGCGTTTTTGCTGTGAGAGGTGCCTTTTTTGAATGGTTTTCTGTTGGCAGTGAGCGTTCTGCGCGCTGCTTATGCGCCCCGGGCGCCTCGCGTTTTCGCTGCCTGCTGCGCCTTGCGTTTTTGCAGAAGCGCTCTGAGCGCCTGAAGTTGGAAAAAAAAGCAACTCTGAGCGGAAAAACGGCCGACGTCATTCACGTTTTTTCCATTGTCCAATCGAATGAATGGAGAGGCGGGCCTTCTGTTGTGGTGACGAAAGTTTACCGTTGCTTAAAAAGTCCGGAGACTGCAAGAAATGGAGGAGAAACTTTTGGTGTCTGTCGTGGGTAACTCGGAGCTGTATTTTTTGGGGTTTCTGCTAATATAACAGTTTACTTAACAGCAAAAACCAAAAATTTTAGAGCGCTGGCACTATAATCCTTTGATTTGACTGACAGGACAGCTGTTTTGGTCGTTGCCTAGCAACATAAAACAACGGCAGCACACTGCCTTTTTATAAAAGTCACCCAAAAAAGGCAGTGCTGTGCGCCTTGCGTTTTTAGAACTATAAAGACGCGTTCGGTGCGATCGTGGCCTAAAAGTGAGAGTTGCAGCCCACGACTGATGTTATTGTTGTCATTTTGTGTTTTGGCTCCACCCTCCAGCTATCGACCAATCACGAAGTCAGTAGAGTTTCTTCATCCGGGTTGCCAGCTCTGCTCTAGTTACAGCTGCAGTTACGAACGTGTCGGATAAAACATGTATAACGTTACGAAACCTAAAAGCCTCGTTATGAATCCGAAATACGCCGTGACAAAGTCCGAAATAAAGCAAGGATTTGTATAGGAGATGCCTTTGAAAGATGGAGATGGCTGAAAACGGAGAAGAATTTGAAGACAGACGCCATCGTTGCTGATTTTCTCCTGGACAGGTAAGATTCATCTATGTTTGGCTAACTTTGCTTCCGTACACAGTGGATTTTCCACGGTCGCCCGTGCTAAATGCGTTCATAAAAAGCTTTATATCGCACCACTAGCAGGGTATGAAAACAATCTATGTTCCGACTGAAATGTGGTATTACAGTATCTTTACGAAGTATTTCGCTAATCGCCATTAGTACATTTTTTCGATACATAATTCCCTCGCAAAACATCTCTCGTGAAGCATAAACATAATTAACAGAAGAAAAAAAATTACTGTGTAGGACTCGTCACTTGCCATTGGGAGCTCCTTGTAGTAGCCTATAGGTTCCTGCTGGATCCTGCAGCTTATCTGGCAACCTGGAGTCAGGGGGGAGGGGGAGGGGATACACCGTTCTACAGTATTTTGAAAGTGATTGCAGTACCAGTTTTGGCCACAATCCTACATACGGTTCCTTTAATTGTAACAATTCTTTACCTTGTTTACTTTGTGTATAAATTGTTCTATATGCAATTATTTATTTTATCTAAATTATTTTTAATATAACAAAAATATTTTGTAAAATATACATATAAAAAAGTGTCTTAGTGTAATTCATCCTGTTTATTTAGAGCATACAAATTTTTTTTCTCTTTGCTAAATATATTTCAAATATAAAAATTATTTTATTTGCTAATTTTAACAATTATGCATCATGTGTGCTTACAATATATAAAATAATAATTATTTTACGTGCTAATTTGGACACTTATGCATCCTGTTTGCTTTTGATCCATTAATTAAAATTATTGTTTTTTTAATGCTAATTTTAAAAACAGTGCATCATGTTTGGTTACAATATATAAAATTAAAATTATTTTAATGTTATTTTTTAATAATTATGGTTCCAGTTAGCTTACAATATATAAATTGTAATCGTTTTTATTGCTACTTTGCTTGCAGTATATAAAATTCTAATTATTTTAATTATAGTTTTAACAGTTATGTATCCTGTTTGCTTACAATATATGAAATTATAATTATTTTAATGATCATTTTAACAAATTATGCATCCTGTTTTCTTATGGTCTATAAGATATAAATTTTTTAAATGCTAATTTTAACAATTATGCATTCGGATTGCTTACAGTATATAACAGAATAGTTTTTAATGCAGATTTCAACAACTATGCATCCTGTTTGCTTACAATATATAAAATTATAATTATTTTAATTCTAGTTTTAACAATTATGCATTCTGTTTGCTTACAGTATATAAATTATAATTATTTTTAATGCTAATTTTAACAACTTTGCATCCTGTTTGTTTACAATATATAAAATCACAATTATTTTAAATGCTAATTTCAACAACTATGCGTCCTGTTGTTGAAAATATATACAATTATAATTATTTTAATTGCTAATTTTAACAGCTCTACATCCTGTTTGAATACAGTATATAATAAATACATAATAAAATAAATATAATAAAGATATTTCTAAAATTATTATTATTGTTTTTAATGCTATTTTTAGTTAGTTGTACAGATATGCATCCTGTTTGCTGTATGCACCTTTCATGGCACTCAACATTTTAGATCTATATTTTATCATTGATCTATTTTTATATATCTGGCATTTTAAAACTGCAACAAGACATTCGAGGCACTCAACATGGTTTGATTCCTCAAAGCAGGTGTTTTGTTGAGAAAGCGTGTGCTGTTACTGTGCTAAGCTGATTTTTATCACCTGCCAGATGATAAAATGTGTGTACAAACCTTCAGACACACTTTAGGAAAAGAAAAAACTTAGTTGGCCAGTGTGGGTGAATGCTTATATCTAAGTTAAACATCTCCTCTGAGGTCTTTAAATATTAAACATGCTGGAAATCGAACAAAGAGAATCTCTGGAGAACTAGAGCATGGCAGAAGTTGATGTGGAGCTGTTGGGTGAGGAGGTGTCAAACAAAGCAGAAGCTGAAGTAGGTGTTGTAAGCGTTTGGTGTGGTGTTAGTGTGCTGTGGGGTGATAATGGCATTGGTCTGTTTGGGTAAAGATGCTCAAGCAGAGGTTTGCTCCGCAGCAGGCGGGGTGGTAATGCTGGGGTCACCGGGGTGCTCTTTCTGCATTGTCCCATCCGCTGACTTTCTGACCTCTTATGTCACTTCCTCAGTGTTAGACTCTCTGGTTTCTCCATGGCCACACCCGCCCCGCTTCACGCCACATTGTCCGCGTCCACATCTTTAGATCTCCTTGACAAATGCTAGTACATTTACAAGTCTAAAAGTGATTGAGTGGAGCTGGAGCAATAAAGGGCGTTTCCGCGCCTGAGGGTGGCCATATTTCTGTGCAAACCACATGTGTCACAGCGCTCTATCTGTGCTGAAACGGCTTTGGGGCAGGACGCATTCAAGGTCACTTAGTGACGGATGAAATGCCTCCTTGGCCATTTTTCTGACCCTGAAATCCTGCTGTCCTGTGTGCATGATTATATTTGGAAGCACAGCAGTGGACAAATTGCAGATGAAGCATGCATCCGTTAGTACAGTTAGACTAGAAAAACCAATTAAACCTTTTGGAAAGATTGTTTAGTCCAAATTATTATTGTTAAGGTAATACGACAATAAATTGCGCTATTCGCGCGTAGTTGGACGCTTGAACATTTTAGTTTGCTTGCATCATTGGAGGGGCGTCTGCCACTCGTCAGCGGGAAAGTAGTTGTAAAATAGGTGAATGAGCTCAATTTGCCAGCTTTAGCTTGCTTGTAGTCTCAATATGTATATATATGTAGGTCAGATTGAGTAAAGAGTGTTTTTTTTTTTTTTTTTTTTTACTTTCCAGATTGTCCGACCTCTTCACTCACTTTCTTCCAAGCAAGATCCTTTTTATTCCTGTTTCTATAAAAGTACAAAGATGTATCGTACAGCTCCGAGTAACCACAGAAAGCAACGGTGATTTTGTCCTCCATTGTTGTTTCGGATTTCTGCCTCCGTCACTACTAGAGCAAGCTCCTGATTGGTTAACGCGGCGCGAATTTTTGCCAAAGTTCAGATTTTTAAAAACGCTTAACGCGCGCCGCTTCATTCGCGCGTTTCGCGCCACAGGATGGCTATTCGCGTCTTTGCATTGACTTGACATGTAAATCACTTGCGCTTGCCACTTCATTCGCGTCCGGTGTGAACGCACCATTAGTAGTAGAAGTACAGTAGTAGTGTAACATATTGTAACTTTTTCTATAATCCTATTTATCTATTCTATTAATTTATCGTTCTCTCTTTACTTCTATCTATACTTCCATCTGTTTGTTTTTCTCATTCACTTATTCTCATTCTGTCATTCTCTTATTCTTGTTCTATCATTTTCCCATTCTTTTTCTGTTGTTCTCATTCTGGTCTGTTGTTCTCTTCTTCTGGTTCTACTGTTCTCTTGTTCTCATTCTTTTAGTGTTTGCTCAGTTTTTTCTCCAATTCTCATTCTCTTGTTCGCATTCTGTCGTTCTCTTATTCTCATTCTAATGTTTTCTCATTCTCATTTTAGCGTTTTCTCATTTTTTTTTCTCTTTTGTTCTTCTCTTATTCTCATTCTGTTGTTTTCTCATTCTCGTTCTATCGTTGTTTCTTGTTTTCTCATTCTCCAATTCTCATTCTGTCATTCTTGTTCTCTCATTCTGTTGTTCTCTCATTCTCATTCTCTTGTTCACATTCTGTCGTTCTCTTATTCTTGTTCTGTTGTATTCTCATTCTGTCATTCTTGTTCTCTCATTCTGTTGTTCTCTCGTTCTCATTCTCTTGTTAGTTCTGTCGTTCTCTTATTCTCGTTCTATTGTTTTCTCATTCTCATTTTAGCGTTTTCTCATTTTTTTTCTCTTTTTTGTTCTTCTCTTATTCTCATTCTGTTGTTTTCTCATTCTCGTTCTATCGTTGTTTCTTGTTTTCTCATTCTCCGATTCTCATTCTGTCATTCTTGTTCTCTCATTCTGTTGTTCTCTCGTTCTCCTTCTCTTGTTAGTTCTGTCGTTCTCTTATTCTCGTTCTATTGTTTTCTCATTCTCATTTTAGCGTTTTCTCAGTTTTTTTCTCCAATTCTTGTTCTGTTCTTTTCTTATTCTCGTTCTGTTGTTCTCTCATTCTCTTTCTATTGTTCTATTTGTTTTATCGTTTTCTCATTCTCTGAATCTCATTCAATCTTTCTTGTTCTCTTGTGCTGTCGTTCTCCTGTTCTCGTTCTATCATTCTTGTCTCATTCTATTGTTTTCTCGTTCTATCATTCTGTTATTCTTGTTCCATCATGCTCTCATTCTAGTTCTCTCGTTTTCTCGTTCTGGTTCTAGTTCTCATTCTCATTCTATCATTCTCGTTCATTTTCTCATTTTGGTTCTCCCATTCTTGTTCTATCGTTATCTCATTCTATCATTCTCCTGTTCTCATTGTTGCTCTATCATTCTTGTTTTCTCATTCTATCATTCTCTTTCTTGTTCTATCGTTCTCTCACTCCCATTCTATCATTCTTTCAAATCTGATTCTCTTGTTCTCGTTCTATCATTCTCTCATTCTATTGTTCTTTCATTCTGGTTATCTTGTTCTCATTCTATGATTCTCTCGTTCTTATGCTCGTTCTATTGTTCTATCGTTCTCTCATTCTATCGTTCTCTCATTCTCATTCTATTGTTTTGTATTTCTCTCGCTTTCATTCTTTCATTCTCATTCTGTTGTTCTTGTTGTCTCAATCTCATCATTCTAGTTCTATTGTTCTTTTGTTCTTGTTCTCATTTTCTCATTCTCATTCTCGTTCTGTTGTTCTCATTGTCTCATTTTCATTCTATTATTCACTCAATCACTCTCGTTTTCATTCTCATTCTGTCGTTATCTCGTTCCGTTCTCGTTCTCATTCTCATTCTATCATTTGCTCATTGTCGTTCTATCATTCTCTCATTCTCTCGTTCTCGTTCTATCATTCTCTCATTCTGTTTTTCTTGTTCTTGTCATTCTATCGTTCTCTCATTCTCATTCTATCACTTTTCATTTCTCGTTTTGTTCTCATTCTCATTCTGTCGTTCTCTCATTCTCATTGTCTCATTCTCATTCTATCGCTCTCGTTTTTCTTTTGTTCTGTTCTCATTCAATTGTTCTCTCATTCTCATTCTCTGGTTCTTTCATTATGGTTCTCTTGTTCTTGTTCTATCTTTCTCTCGTTTTTCTCATTCTCATTCTATCATTCTCTCATTCTCGTTCTATCATTCTCTTCTCATTCTCTCACTCTCTCGTTCTCATTTTGTTGTTTTGTTTTTCTCTTGTTCTTGTTCTCTCATTCTCTCATTTTCATTCTTATGTCGTTCTCTCATTCCATTCTAGTTCTCATTCTATCATTCTCTCTTTCTCGTTCACATTCTATCGTTCTCATTCTATCATTCTCTTATTTAGTTTTATGTCATTCTCTTGGTCTATCCACCGTTCTATCGGTCATTCTTGCTCCCATTCTATCTATTGATCTGTCTATCTGTCATTAAAACCTAAAATGTTCTCCTCCCTTAAACTTCAATACACAGTTTTTCTTGTAACATCTGCGCTTAAGGCCACTGTCAGTATCTCTGCAGGCAGACGCAAAGCCCTGACGGATTCCATGGGAAAACACAACAAATGGCCTTGTGGTTTTCGATGCGTCTGCTTAAGATAAAACTAAATCTACAAATATAAGACACCTGCAGTCTGAGAATCTCCAGACATCAAACCAAAATAAGCCAGATTTGCCCTGCAAGTTTGCTCTTATAAAATACAGCTGGCTTTCAGCATGAAGAAAATCAAAAACTCAAATGAATGTTTTAAAAGCATTTTAGTAGTTCTTTCTCATTCATAGTTGATTTCGGGATGACATTGGCCACTTCTCTGATCCTTTACCCATCCTGCAAGCACCAGGGTCAGTATTTATGGAGAAAACCATCCTGTGGTGTTGAATGTTAGAGTTCTGACCTTGGCTAAACTCTAGGCCGATGGAGTCTGACCCTCAGAGGTCAAACATATGTCAAGGATAATTTGAGGTCAAATGCAGCTGACCTGACGTAATCTGCTTTGAAAAGCACCAAGCGTTTGCTGCGTTTAATGATGCTGATGAGTCCGAAGATCCGCTGCCACTCAAAAGGGGTTTATTGGACCCTTAACGCTGCATAAACTTGCTTGAAAGACTCTGCAAACACACCCCTCCTTCAAGACAAGACGAGACAAATCCGACTCATTAAGAGAAGACCGTTGGACGCCAAGGAGAAACCAAGGGTTTCGGCCCATTTCTCAGTTAGACAGGTAAGAAATACTTAGGTTATAGGAGTTTTCAGTATAAACGTTCACCTTTTATGATGTTAAAGAGGACCACCGAAGTAAATATTGGATAATGTGTAGCATTCACCACCATAGAGTTCACAGCTGTGTGTTAAATCTCTCTCTTACGCCCCCCGTCTGTTCCCAGATCTGGACACTCTCTTCTATGGACTCAAACCAAGCCGTTGCACTTCTGGTCCTGGACTCTGAGTGACAGCTCGGCTTAGTATATCCTTCAGCCTTCATCTGGAGAGTCAGAGGTCAGAGGATTAGTGTCCCAGGTCAAGTATAGCACCTGTGTGTCAGTATAAAGCACACAAAGGGGTCAGTCTGCAAAAAAGAGAGATTTTTCTGGGTGGAATGCACTAATGGTGAGGACAAGCTGGGAGATGAAGTTTCTGTGTGTGTTGTACGTACAGCTTTCTCTCATTTTGGTTTTCAGGAACTTTTGTATGCGTTTTGAAAAGTACGCTGAAAGAAAATTGGTGCAAGTTTCACTCAGAAATTGCTAGTAAACTTAGGAAATAATTACAAAGAAATTACAAGATATACGTTGGATTAAATGTAAAGATTTTAGGATCTATCTCTGAAAGGAGAATTTATAAAGAATTGTCATGATTTTTCAACAGTTCATATTGACAACATTGGCAATCTCCAAGTGACAAAACACCAAACGACTTATATTCTTATATATAGTCTTATAAAGTCATATGATGGCTTTGTATTGGAACAGGCCCTTGAACACTAAATTAAATGTGAAATTTTCAAGTAGAAACACATATATATGATTAAGTAGTGTTTTCTTGTCTCTTCTGCTCACCAAGGCTGCATTTATTTGATCAAAAATACAGTAAAAACAGTAATATTGTGAAATATTATTAGAATTCCATGGGGGAAAACTATGAAATGTAAATAATAAATGACATTTGCAATAATTATTCCTTTCATTTTAGACCTTAAAATGATTTTATGAAGATGGATACATTATATATGATATACACAAAACCTTTACATTTTTTAAAGTCTCTTATGCTCATCAAGGCTGCATTTATTCAATCAAAAATTCTGAAAAAAAAAACAGTAATATTGTGAAATATTATTGGAATTGAAAATAATAGCTTTCTATTTTAATGTACTTTAAAATAAAACTTATTTCTTTGATCAAACCTGAATTTTAAGCATCATTACTCTAGTCTTCCGAAATCATTTTAATATGCTGATTTTATTTTTATCATCAGTGTTGGAAACAGTTGTGCTGCTGCTTTTATTTTATTATTTTATTATTATTATTATTATTATTATTATTATTATTATTATTATTATTATTATTATTATTATTATTATTATTATTTTAAATCAGAGAATCCCAAAAAAAAAAAGTATTTGTTTCCAACATAAAATGTTTTCAACATAATAAATCAGCATATTAAAATGATTTCTTAAGGATGAAGACTGGAGTAATGATGCTGAAAATTCAGGTTTGATCATAGAAATAAATTCTATTTTAAAGTAAATTAAAATAGAAACCATTATTTTCAATTCTAATAATATTTCACAATATTACCGTTTTTTTCTGAATTTTGGATTAAATAAATGCAGCTTTGATGATAAATAAATATGTATATTTGTATCTTCATAAAATATTTTTTTTCAGTCTAAGATGAAAGGAATTAATTAGTGTAGATGTCATTTATTATGGACATGTTTTTGTTTTCCCCCTGTATAATACAAAAATTATGATTTTTTTTAAGGGTTGTTATAAAATGCAGTTCTTATTGACTACAAACTGACCACAAGAGCTCAAGAGTCTTTAAAGTCATTTAATGGTTTTATGATTGAAAAGTCTGTTGAAAAGCATTAAATTTGAAAGTAGACATTTTCTTGTAAAACATACTCCAATAATCTTCTAAACCTCAAAATCATTGTTTACAGTCAAGAAAATGAATCATTATTTATTTACAATATCATAATTTTTCCTAAAGAAAGAGTTTTTGAAGAATCGTGATGCTGACCACCACATTTTGAAGCTCCAAAATTGGCAAAAACACCAAACAACTTATATTCTGAGGCTTTGAAAGTCAAATGATGGTTTTGTTTTGGAAAAGGCTGAAGTTAGAGTCATTATTCCTGGATATGAAGTCATTTGGATTACTTTTAGACCACTGTGGGACACTATGAATAGTATGGAAGAAACCTGCTTTTCAAATGTGTTTCATGGAAGAAATCCAGACATATAAGTATGAAACTACATGAATTATTCCATTAAAGACGTACATCGAGACCCTCTTTGACCTCCGTGAAGCTAGCGTGAAGTTTGACTAGGGTTACCTTTGTGTACCTTAACTTAAAGAAACTTTCCCACCCTTTGTTTGGACGCTCACAATTAAGGTGGGCATAGAAAATGGCCAATGTAGTCTGTGCCTTAACGCAAGCAGCCATATCCATTCAGAGCTCTGAGAGGGTGTCTCTGAGGGGACGGGGTTATCAGATACGGACAGTGGGGAAAGTGAAAGCCTTTCTATGTCTGTGTGAGCGAGGCACTCCGGAGGCTGAATGGATATGGCTTTTAAAGGCCTAGATTACAGTAAAGCTGGCCTACGTGTTCTTTTTATCGGTCTGTGTCTCCTCAATCGCTGGCATCTGTTCTCTCTCGCCCTGTGAGGCCTTCTCTGCTCCGGCTTGTCGGCCGGTCAATGGGCTTTGTCCCGGCTAGAATTTAAACAAGCGCCTCGGCCCTCCTTTCTCCTGTCTTTGGAGAGTGAAGTCAGGTAGTGTGGATCATATAGAAACCCCTTTAGAGAAGATGAGATGGTAATAAGTGAAGGACTTAAAAAAAAAAGGTCACTGTGGCGGCACCTTTTCAAAAGATACACCTTTTTGCCCTGATTTACCCCTATAGGATGCATATAATTCCATCTATCTATTGTTATATCGTTCTATCTATCTATCTATCTATCTATCTATCTATCTATTGTTCTGTCTATCATTCATCCATCCATCCATCCATCATTCTGTCTCGTTCTATCCACCCATCTGTCGTTCTATCCGTCCATCCATCCGTCGTTCCATCCATCCATTGTTTCTTTGATTCTGTCTCATTCTATCATCCATCTATTTATCCATCCATCCGTCCGTTGTTCCGTCTTGTTCTATCCATCCATCCATCATCCATTCTGTCCATCCATCGTTCTGTTGTTCTGTCTCGTTCTGTCCATCCATCCATCCATCCATCCATCCATCCATCGTTTTTTTATTCTGTCTCGTTCTATCCATCCATCCATCCATCCATCCGTCATTCCGTCTCTTTCAATCCATCATCCATCCATTGTTTCTTTCATTCTGTCTCTTTCCATTCATCCATCTATCTATCCATCCATCCATCATCATCCATCCATCCATCGTTCTGTCGTTCCGTCTCATTCTATCCATCCATCCATCCATCTGTTGTTCTGTCTATCCGTCCATCCATCCATCCATCCATCATTTTTTTTATTTAGTCTCATTCTATCCATCCATCTATCCATCCATCCGTCAGTCGTTCCATCTCTTTCTATCCATCATCCATTGTTTCTTTCATTCTGTCTCATTCTATCCATCCATCTATTTATCCATCCATCCGTCCGTTGTTCCGTCTTGTTCTATCCATCCATCCATCCATCCATCCATCATCCATTCTGGCCATCCGTCATTCTGTCTCATTCTGTCCATCCATCCATCCATCCATCCATCCATTGTTTTATTATTCTGTCTCGTTCTATCCATCCATCTATCTATCCATCCATCCATCATCATCCATCCATCGTTCTGTCGTTCCGTCTCATTCTATCCATCCATCCATCCATCCATCCATCTGTTGTTCTGTCTATCCGTCCATCCATCCATCCATCCATCATTTTTTATTCAGTCTCATTCTATCCATCCATCTATCCATCCATCCGTCAGTCGTTCCATCTCTTTCTATCCATCATCCATTGTTTCTTTCATTCTGTCTCATTCTATCCATCCATCTATTTATCCATCCATCCGTCCGTTGTTCCGTCTTGTTCTATCCATCCATCATCCATTCTGGCCATCCGTCATTCTGTTGTTCTGTCATTCTGTCCATCCATCCATCCATTGTTTTTTTTATTCTGTCTCGTTCTATCCATCCATCCATCCGTTGTTCCGTCTCTTTCTATCCATCATCCATCCATTGTTTCTTTCATTCTGTCTCTTTCCATTCATCTGTCTTCCTATCCATCCATCCATCATCATCCATCCATCGTTCTGTCGTTCCGTCTCATTCTATCCATCCATCCATCCGTCCATCCATTCGTTGTTCCATCCATCCATTTTTTTATTCAGTCTCATTCTATCCATCCGTCCGTCAGTCGTTCCATCTCTTTCTATCCATCATCCATCCATTGTTTCTTTCATTCTGTCTCTTTCCATTCATCCATTTATCCATCCATCCATCCATCATTATCCATCCATCGTTCTGTTGTTCCGTCTCATTCTATCCATCCATCCATCCATCCATCTGTTATGTTTATCCGTCCATCCATTCGTTGTTCCATCCATCCATCATTTTTTATTCAGTCTCATTCTATCCATCATCCATCCGTCAGTCGTTCCATCTCTTTCTATCCATCATCCATCCATTGTTTCTTTCATTCTGTCTCTTTCCATTCATCCATCCATCCATCATCATCCATCCATCGTTCTGTTGTTCCGTCTCATTCTATCCATCCATCCATCCATTCGTTGTTCCGTCCGTCCGTCCGTCCATCCATCCATCCATCCATCGTTTCTTTCATTCTGTCTCGTTCTATCCATCCATCTGTCTATCCATCCATCCATCCATTTTATTTGTCATTCTATTTGTCGTTCTATGTATCGTTCTATCGTTCATTCTATTCTATTTGTCCATCTGTCTATCTGTTGTTCTATCTGTCTGTCTGTCTATTTGTGTTTATATCGTTCTATCTATTGTTCTTTCATTCTGTTGTTCTGTCTGTCCTTCCTTTGTTGTTATATCTCTCTATCATTCTGTCTTCCGTTCTATCTATCATTATATACTGTTATGTGTTCTATCATTTTATATAAATTGTTATATTACTTTGTTTTAATTTCATTTATTTCTGCTTTCTTAGATATAATTTAAGAACTGAATTTATATTAAATTCTAAATTCCACACACCCATAATTTAACACACCCACACACCCATAACCCATAAAATTAAAAACCGTTTACCTTTTTGTCACAGGAACATCTGAGATCTCCATGAAGTCTCATGAGGTATGAACAAGCAATGAAAGTTTCCTCAGGGAACGCTGCTTGTTGAGATCTGGAGGGTCAGTTAAACATCTCCTCTATAGGTCGGTGGCTCCAGGCTTTACGTTCTCCAGACAAAACCCGCTCGTCTCGACCTCGGCTGCTGAAGGGAGGGTTTCTGGATCTGTAAGTAGTGCAGAGAAAAGCATGATTTTGAAAAGGGAGAAAATCTAAAGGGTGTTCTGTGAGTCGTAACCTTTGTTCTGTTGGCGAGGGGGCTAATGTTCTCCAGGCTCTCCCAGAACAATCAAAAGGGGAGCTGCCCTTCAAGAAACCGGGGCCTCCTTCTCCTCCTGCGTTTCTGTCTTTCCAGTCCCACTCCGCTCGGAGAATAATGCCGGCCTTTGTAAATATCGCACCACATACAGAATCTTTACCAACCTATGAGGTTGTAATTGACTAGTAGTGGGGATCCCTCGGGAGATGGCCGATTCCTGGAGGATGAATTAAATTACCAGTTAATTGATTCTTGTGTTGATGTTTTTGTTAAGGGGGTGAAAGCGGAGGCGCACTGAGATGTCAACAGTTGTAGACTTTCCTGCGAGCTTTTCTCACAATAAAGACAGCTTTTGAAACCTTGAGGGAGATCTTATGTAGAGTTCACTCTGTGGAACCTAAACAGAACATCTAGCATCTTTTCTTGTTTTCTACAAATACCTAAGCATTCATTTTCAGATGGAAAATTACTTTAGGTATTAAGGCGAGGCACTGCAGGTGAAAAGGGGAAAATAATTAACTAATAGTTATCACCTTACTTACCCAGTTGATTGATTACATTGATAATTGCAAACTTTTTTTATATTACAAGTTTTCCAAACTGTTAGGTTTAAATATGCAAATGAGGCATTATATAATGGAATATGTGCTAATTTGCAAACATTTCTAGTACAAAAATCTAAACACTGGATGAAGCCAGTTTCAAAATTCTTCAAATTTTTTTTGAAATTAGAGTCAAAAGTGTTTTCAGAGGGAATTTTGGGTATCTCATTTTGGCACAAAATAATTCAGAAAAAAAATTAGAACTGACAGAAAACACTTTTTTTTTTTTTTTTTTTACAATTTTGGGGGAATAAAATGTAGTATAAAATCAAGCAAATGATATATGAACAAATTCCTCTGTAAAAACCTTCAGGATATAGATAGGAATAAAAAGGTAAAGTTTGGTGTGTGTAAGTGCTACTAAAGTGGAGATTTATGGCTCAGTCTGTGAGAAAAAACTCATTTAGAGAAAACAGCCTTTAAAAATATGGGTTGTTGTAATTGAAATCTATTGACACAAATAGATAAAGTGCTATAAAAGAATCTCTTAACAGTGTCTGTTGGATATTTTCTTTCCACTAGCCTAAAAAACCAAAAAGCTCAAAATCTCAACGTTTTTGCCTGCAATGTCTCCCATTGATGCTTGTTTTCTGCAAAATGTTCTAAAATGAGCTTATTATCTGCAATAATCCAAAAGCAAGTGGAAAAATCCAACTGGGTTCTTGTTGAAGGAACCAGTGTTATTTGCTTATTTATTCGCCATTTGATAATTCTTTTGTTGTCTTAAATATATGTTTGTGTTAGGATGTCAGTACAGCTTGCTGTGTCAGATTTGCTCTGTGTTCTCATGAAACGCAGAGATTGTCGTTGGTCTGGCGCCTGTTTTCTAATGTATTTTGACAGACAGTGACTCTTTTTCTCACACTTCCCACGTCATTTCTCACCTCGTCTACAAACGTGCGAGTGTTTATCTTTGTTTTTCTCACTTTGTGCCTGCATTCGTTTTTTGGAGTTGTTTAGGAGAAGTTGTCAGTTGTTTTGACTGTCAACTGGTATCTCATTGGTCGATGAGATTCTCGGTCACTAGATTCTTGACTTTCTATGTGAATTTAAGAGAGAAAACAATATCCGTGCCTTGAGAAAACTGTTATAAAGATAAAGCTGTTCAGTATGGGAGAGCATAGTTGTGTACTTTATATTTTCCCTTGCAGATGTATATTTTCGTACTGCATTTAAAAGCTGAAGCTGATTTTTTTTAAATGTCCAAGCGTCCATTTTAACCTCATTAAACATATCTGTATGCATTGGCCATACTCTTTCAGACTGATTATAGAGGAGAGTTTAGTTTCTGTACACTGTTTTCATGTCATTTGGTGATGGAGACCCTCAGTGTTTATGGTTTGTTTGTTAGACGCTTTCACATCAGACTTGCATTTGCTGCTTCTGAGCAAAAGACAAATAAAGCTCATTATTTGGTGGGTTTGCAGAATGGGCCGCGTGTTTAGATTTCTTCAAAAGAACAATTTTCTGTGCCACATGAGAGCTCAAATGACGAGGAGATGTTTCCATATGTGCTTTGATTGTGCAATTTCTCTCTTGGCAGCTTCTCTGATGTAGACATCAATGATTCTGAGGTTGTTTTTTTTTTTATTATTGTTGACCGATGCTGAGAGATAGAGAGCCGAACCATGTTAGCGAAGAGCTGAATGCAGAAAAATCACTTGTAAACATGTTTTTATCATCTGTCATTTCCAGTCGAGCTGAAATTTTGTTGAATTATGTGCAAAAAAATGTGAAAATAATTAATTGTGTGTACCTACGTTGCATAAAATGCGGTTTTTAAAATTTTTAAGAAAAAGAAGCAGCCTTTTTTCTCCAGAAATGGTTAAAATGTCATTTTACACCGCAAACGAAATTGAATAAATAAAAGTTTGATGGTTAAACATTTGAAAATTAAGATAACAGTATATATATATATATATATATATAATTTTTTTTTTTTTTTTTTTTTTTTTTTAAAGATTGCAATAGTAATATTTTGATTTTTAGTCATTTTTAAAATTTTATTTAGTAGTAATTAATTAATTTCATTTTTATTTATTAATGTTTTAAAATTACAAGGTAGTGGCCATATTGTGCACCTTTACAAACAAACATAGCCAGCCTGGATTTATACGCATTTTGATCACAATTTTATTAGTTTCTGTTGGGTTATGGTTAGTTTTCCGCAATATACAGTATATCGGTCTATCACTAATGTTTACGCTTGACATTTTTGCATGGATGAAACGTTTCACGTCTTTAAATGTGAATTGACACAAATTCAATAGTGCTGAGTGATAATAGAGTGATTTGATTCATGTGGACAGTGTGCAGGAGTGAAATCGATTGATTTCTCTAATCTTAGGACAAAGGAACAATAACAAGAGAATCAATGCTCTAGGCACATCTGAGGAAAAAGGCACCCCTTCAAAGCTGCATTTGCTCGGTTTTGTGTACCAAATCAATAGCATGAGACGATCAAAGACATTTTTCCTTAAGCTTTAAAGGCTTTAGTATGAGATACACCTGTGTTGATATGGGACGCTTTCAGTCCTGTTTTGCCGTATGTCGTCACAGTGTGCGAATGTTCAAATATGCTGCTGTCGACACCCAACCAACTGTGACTGAGTGTGCTTCTCAGTAATCTTACATGTACGTCCTCTAGAGTTTCAAAAGAATCTTAAAATGTCTCAAAATGTGCTCAGATGCTGCATTGAAAAGTGTCTCATTTGTTTCGCTTTTTATGTCTCCGCAGGAATATTTAGAAGTTAATACACAGGTCAAGTCATTGATTTCTATACCACTTTATACAATACAGACTCTTTCAAAGTGTGGTAAATGGGAAAATAACAGTGTTAAAGTTATAAAATTAATAAATTATGGAACAAATTCAATTTCTGTTCTAAAAGCAGCTCTATAGAAGATAATTGTTCAGTGTTGATTCAATACAGTTCTATAACAGTGTTCAAAGTTCATCAGTTATGAAACAAATTCAGTTCAGCTCTACAGAAGACCGTAGATTTATTATTTAACTTGATTCAGTATACTGTTGATTCGATTAAGTTCTTCAACTGTGTCAGTGTTTTAAAATAATCAATTAAGAAACACATTAAATTCAGCGGACAATAGTGCGATTATTCAACTCAATTCATTTCAACATTGATTCAATTCAATAACAGTGTCGATGTTGTAAAATTCATAAATTATGAAAAAATTCAATTCATCAGACAATAACATAATTGAACCTGAATTGCATTTGTTTCATAATTGATTATTGTTGTCTGCTGAATTAAATTTGTTTTATCAATCATCAATTATGAAAACAAATGCAATTCAGGTTCAATGATATTATTGTCTAATGAATTGTTTTCATAATTGATGAATTGTACAACATTGAACAGAACTGAATCACTGAATCTGAAGTGAGTTGAATAATGAATTGAATTTTTTATTAGTTGTGTCATTATTCAACTCACTTCAGGTTCAGTGATTCAGTTCTGTTCAATGTTGTACAATTCATCAATTATGAAAACAATTCATTAGACAATATCATTGAACCTGAATTGCATTTGTTTTCATAATTGATGATTGATAAAACAAATTCAATTCAGCAGACATTAATAATCAATTATGAAACAAATGCAATTCAGGTTCAATTATGTTATTGTCTGATGAATTGAATTTTTTCATATAACATTTTCAATAACCGTGTCAGTGTTGGAAAGTTTGCCAATTATGAAACAAATTCAATTCACCCATAAGCATCTATATAGAAGATAATATTGTCATTATTCAACTCAGTTCAGTTAAATAATAGTGTTAAAGGAACACTCCACTTTTTTTTGGAAATAGGCTCATTCTCCAACTCCCCCCCGAGTTAATAAGTTGATTTTTACCATTTTGAAATCCATTCAGCCGTTCTCCTGTTCTGGCAATATCACTTTTAGCATAGCTTAGCATAGATCATTGAATCCTATTAGACCAATAGCATCGCATTCAAAAATGACCAACGAGTTTCCATATTTGTTGTGTTTAAAACTTGACTCTTCTGTAGTTATATCGTGTACTAAGACCGCTGGAAATGCAAAGCTGCGAGTTTCTAGGCTGATAAGATTAGGAACTACACTTCCATTCCGGCGTAATAGTCAAGGAAGTTTGCTGCCGTAATATGGCCGAAGCAGGCGGAGTATTATCAGAAATTAGTTCCCAGCTAGTTTAGCATTTGCACATGTGCTGTGTGGTATTACTGCTCCTGCTTCGGCCATATTATATCAAGTTAAGTTTAGCTACAGCAGGTTTTCAGAAGACAGTAGTGTTATTTAGCCCTTATGTGTTGTTAGGGACGTTTTCGTCCACTGAGGGGTGCTGTTGAGTCTTAATTTGGCCACAACTTTTTCTCTGTTAAAGCAAATGGAATGATTTTTGGTGACTAATCTTATTTTGATACATATTTTGGGAAAATGCTTTGAAATTTTTCAAAAACTCAACAGTACACTTTGGGCAAATTGACTACCCTTTCGTTATGTTTCGTGGCTGAAAACAGCCACTACTTTAAACTGCTGTAAAAATGTATCAGATAAATATTTTTTTCAATTTTTTTGGCATAAATCTATTAATCAACCTCAGTCCTGCTCAAAAATACTAAATGTTAAAAAAAAATTCAGGATTTTATCTCTTTAATTGCCAAATTCCTAAATGATGTCACTAATTTGGGGGAAAAAACCCCACAAAATTACTAATTTTAAATATAAAAGGTAATTGTGGCCTGGATTTTTTTTTACCTTTTTAACAGTCTTGGACATGTGAACGATTAGTAAGAAGATTGGCTTTCATGCATTGTTAGTTTTGGCGCAGCATCCGATTTTCTTTTTTTCTCCCTGCAACAAAAAGCTTAGTTTTACATAGAGTTCTATGGAGTATAACGACATATTATAGTGTGCGTGTATGTATGTGTGTGTGAGCGTGTGTGAGTGTGTGAAAGTGAATGAAAGTGTGTGAAAGTGTGAGAGAGACCTTTGTGCACCTTGATACCCCTGAGAAAATCTAAATAAGCACCTCAGCTCTCAGAACGACATGGAGTAAACAAAAATAAAGAAAGCATATTTATGTATTTGTTTACCATATAGTTCTGAGAGCTGAGGTGCTTTTTTTGATTTTCTGAGGTGTATCAAGGTGCACAGAGGTCTCTCTCACACTCACAGACACTCACACACACTCTCATACACTCGCACACACTTTCACACACTCACACACGCTCACACACACATACATACACGCACACTATAATATGTCGTTATACTCCATAGAACTCTATGTAAAACTACGCTTTTTTTTGCAAAGGCCTATCTAAAGGGTTAATGGGGCCAACTGATAATCAACAGTACAATTTACAAATTTGACCCCTTCCCAACAGGAAAAACCACAAAAAATCAAGAATTCAGCATTATATGGTGTCATGGCTTTGCAATCAAAAAATGTGGTTATAATGGAAGTCAATGGGGCAAAAACAGCCACGAACAATAAATGAGGGAGAAAAAATGAAAATCTGATGCTGCGCCAAAACTAACAATGCATGAAAGCCAATGTTCTCACTAATCTTTCACATGTCCAAGACTGTTAAAAAGGTAAAAAAAAATCCAGGCCACAATTACCTTTTATATTGAAAATGAGTAATTTTGTGTTTTTTTTTTCCCAAAATCAGTGACATCATTTAGGAATTTGGCAATTAAAGAGTTAAAATCCTGATTTTTTTTTAAACATTTAGTATTTTTGAGCAGGACTGAGATTGATTAATAGATTTATGCAAAAAAAATTGAAAAAAATATTTATCTGATACATTTTTACAGCAGTTTAAAGTAGTGGCTGTTTTCAGCCACGAAACATAACGAAAGGTTGTAAATTGAAACAATGCACAAGGGTTAGTCAACTCAGTTTAGTTCAGTGTTGATTGGAAACTTAATGCCATTGCCCAATTCAGTTAAAATTTGGTTCTCAGTGCAGTTTAATCCATAATATTATTGAATAGCAATTGTCTTTTAAACTTAACTGAGCTTTAAAAGAGCAAAAACATTTTCTCTGGGATCTGCTGTTGTAGTAAACAGTCATGTGATCAGAGTGTGCGGTCCTGTTCATGTATTGTGCGAGCTGATAGCCGTGAGTTTCTGCTGGCTGTGACTTTGCTCCGCTGGCAGGCATGTCGAATCCTCACTGCACCTGATGTGTGTTTGTGTTTGTGTGCGAGCGTATCTCGGCCCGCTCAGGCTGATGCAGATTGACTTGACGTGCCCGGAGCCCTGCGGCGAGACTCTGGGCCGCCTGACCCCCGGCCCACGCTCCAGATTTGGGGGAACGGCAGCCGTAACAGGCACCATGGTGAGCGCTGTGTAAGGATCCTTAAGGGCCTGTCACATTGCCCTGGCACAGATCTCTGTCATCAGCCCTCCTTCCCGCTTGTGTGCCCCTCGCTCGACACACACAAACACACTGATGACCTCGGCCTGCACTCCTGCGTGTCACATCAACGCTCAAATGCATCAGCCAATCAAATTACACAGACTATTTTGCATTAATATATACACTACGGTTCAAAAGTGGGGTTTTTTTTTGTTTGTATTTTAACACATTTTTGTATTGTTTTCCAGTACAAATGTTTAAACATTCTAAAATCAAGATACTTTTACTTG
Source organism: Garra rufa (assembly GCF_049309525.1). Lineage (NCBI taxonomy): Eukaryota > Metazoa > Chordata > Actinopteri > Cypriniformes > Cyprinidae > Garra > Garra rufa. The sequence continues at coordinate 3,405,181 of NC_133380.1, read as the reverse complement.
AGATGTAAAATGACTTAAAATATGAAGTCTAGTTTTCTGAAAAACTGATCAAAATTAAGAGAGTTTTTGCTCAAAATGAGAAAAGATATCTCACTTAATTCAAAACGGGTTCATTTTTTTACCTCCTTGGCTGATATTTGTTTCTTGATTTAAGCATAAAATAAATTTATTTAAATCTGTTTTTATAATACAAGACTTTACTTTTCGAAAGTAAATGTATTCCTTCCGTATATATATATATGTGTGATATACAATGTGATAGGAAACAAGACTAAGAAAGAAAATCCATTCTTTGTAAAGAAAATATTTTTATTTAGCAAGGATGCATTAAATTAAAAATATTTTTTTTTTACTTTCTACTCTTGAGAGAATACTGAGTAACAAATGTATCAGTTTCCATAAAAATCATATTTTTTCAACATAATCAGAAATATTTCTTGAGCAGCAAATCAGCATATTAGAAAATTCAGCTTTGATCACAGGAATATATATATATATATCTTTTTATATATTCACTAGAAAAACTTTATTTTAAATTGAAAAAATATTTTACATTTTTCCCGTTTTTACAGTATTTTTGATCAAATGCAGCTTTGGTGAGCAGAAGAGACTTCTTGAAAAAATCTGACTGACTATTGAATGCTGGAACAATGTACATAATGCATATTCCAAAAATAGTATGATATTCTGAACTTTATTCAGAAAGAAACACATTATTGTTCTGGAGTGAATGGATTTTACAAATTTTCTTCCTTTTAAAGGACGTTATTGATTTTAGCCCAAGGCTCTCTCCTGACCCGATACGCTACACTTAAAAAAGCCCTTTAATCCAGAAGATATCAAGTCCTGTGTGTCATCAGACGCATAATAATCCTTCGTCATGTGTACGATCACACAGGATGGACTTGAATGTCCTCACACGCCAAAGCCTTTCCAAGAAACACAGTCTGACTGTGAAATGATCCTAACATGTTGAGGATTACGACAAGACTTTTTTTTTTGTTTTTTTTTTTTGGGAGGGTGAAGGCTTCGTTTTGAAGTTCTGCTGCTCTCCTGAGCCTCGGGTCTCTAATAACCCAAATTGAGTTGACTTGGTCAGGCAGGGGCGAGTCGTTCCCCGAGGCGGCGAGGTAAAAGATTGAAGGAGTTCAATGAAGTCAAGCATAACCCGTGAACACAAACCTAATGCCTTTCTGCTCGCATGAGCTACAATACACGTAACCAATATGCTTTTAGTCCAGCTTGAAATCAATTTACAGAGCAATTTTTTCAAGTTGTGCCATTTTTGAGCCTGCCATTGACGTCTGCATTGAAGAATGATGTGAGAATGAATGCGAGTGTGTTTGTGTTATATGGAAGTATTGAATAAATAATAGCAGTGGTTGGTTGCATAAACTACTTTTTCATCTATATTTTCATCTATATTCAGATTTTCAAACAGTTGTATCTCGACCAAAATCTTGTCCTATCCTAACAAAACATACATGAATGGAAAGTTTCAAAAAATTGACCCTGATGACTGGTTTTGTGGTCCAAGGTCACATTTGCTCAACTTTGACTGGTTACATGCCATGTTCTGCAAGGATAACACAATTTCTAATATCTAATTGGCCATGCACTGAGAATGTGAAATATTGCAATATTAAATATAACAAAATTTTCCATGTTGTGTAAGAAAGTTGCATGGAATAAAAAAAGTGAGATAACCCAGTCTGAAGTGGTTTGTTGGTCTTAAATAGCCACCAAACTGGTCAGTCTGGTCTGGTTTGATGGTTTTAGATGGGTTTTGAACTGATTACCCCTTGACTAATTGCTTATATGCCATGTTCTGCAAGGATAACAAAATTTTCATGGAAAGTTACATGGACAAAAATGGGATAAACCAGTCTGAAGTGGTTTGTTGGTCCTTAATAGCCACCAAACTGGTCAGCCTGGTCTAGTTTGATGGTTTTAGATGGGTTTTAGACTGATTACCCAATATGTTGATGTATATTGTGAACTATGCAAAGTTTTGGATTTATGTTGACTTGGTTATTCATGTCTATAAAATTGTTTTTGATTGGTGGTATAAATCTCATAATTCATATTTGCTCAACTTTTACTGGTTACATGCCAGTCTGAAGTGGTTTGTTGGTGTTAAATAGCCACCAAACTGGTCTGTCTGGTCTAGTTTGATGGTTTTTGATGGGTTTTAGACTGATTACCCAATATGTTGATGTATATTGTGAACTATTTTTGGATTTATGTTGACTTGGGTCTTCATGTTTGTAAAATTTATATTTGTGGCATAAATCTCATAATTCATATTTGCTCATATTTTACTGGTTACATCCCATGTTCTGCAAGGATAACAACATTTTTCCATGTTATGTGAGAAAGTTGCATGGTAAAAAATGGGATAAACCAGCTTGAAGAAGTTTGTCGGTCTTAATTGGCCACAAAACTGGCCAGTCTGATCTGGTTTTGTAGGAGTTTGGGTGCTGTTCAAGTTGGAAATAGTGATGTCTGGTTTGCAAACAAATCGTTCTTTTAAACCAATTCTTTTTAGTGAGCTAGTTGAACCAGTTCACCAAATCTGACTGAAGCATCTGAAGCAGTTTGCAGCTTGAGCAACACACATCTACAAGTTGATTGACGCCTGACAATCACTCTGACTCAAAATGAGCCAATAAATGAATTGTTGTGAGTCAAGATGAGTTTTTTTTGCTGGTCCTTAGCTGGTTAATGCTGGTCCTTTGCTAGTTTATACTGATCCTTAGCTGGTTAATGCTGGTCCTTTGCTAGTTTATACTGATCCTTAGCTGGTTAATGCCGGTCCTTTGCTGGTTAATGCCGGTCCTTTGCTAGTTTATACTGATCCTTAGCTGGTTAATGCCGGTCCTTTGCTGGTTAATGCTGGTCCTTTGCTAGTTTATACTGATCCTTAGCTGGTTAATGCTGGTCCTTTGCTGGTTAATGCCGGTCCTTTGCTAGTTTATACTGATCCTTAGCTGGTTAATGCCGGTCCTTTGCTGGTTAATGCCGGTCCTTTGCTAGTTTATACTGATCCTTAGCTGGTTAATGCTGGTCCTTTGCTGGTTAATGCCGGTCCTTTGCTAGTTTATACTGATCCTTAGCTGGTTAATGCCGGTCCTTTGCTGGTTAATGCCGGTCCTTTGCTAGTTTATACTGATCCTTAGCTGGTTAATGCTGGTCCTTTGCTGGTTAATGCCGGTCCTTTGCTAGTTTATACTGATCCTTAGCTGGTTAATGCCGGTCCTTTGCTGGTTAATGCTGGTCATTTGCTGGTTAATGCCGGTCCTTTGCTAGTTTATACTGATCCTTAGCTGGTTAATGCCGGTCCTTTGCTGGTTAATGCCGGTCCTTTGCTAGTTTATACTGATCCTTAGCTGGTTAATGCTGGTCCTTAGCTGGTTAATGCCGGTCCTTTGCTAGTTTATACTGATCCTTAGCTGGTTAATGCTGGTCCTTTGCTGGTTAATGCCGGTCCTTAGCTGGTTTATGCTGATCCTTAGCTGGTTAATGCTGGTCCTTTGCTGGTTAATGCCGGTCCTTTGCTGGTTAATGCCGGTCCTTTGCTGGTTAATGCTGGTCCTTAGCTGGTTAATGCTGGTCCTTTGCTAGTTTATACTGATCCTTAGCTGGTTAATGCTGGTCCTTTGCTAGTTTATACTGATCCTTAGCTGGTTAATGCCGGTCCTTTGCTGGTTAATGCCGGTCCTTTGCTAGTTTATACTGATCCTTAGCTGGTTAATGCTGGTCCTTTGCTGGTTAATGCCGGTCCTTTGCTAGTTTATACTGATCCTTAGCTGGTTAATGCTGGTCCTTTGCTGGTTAATGCTGGTCCTTTGCTGGTTAATGCCGGTCCTTTGCTAGTTTATACTGATCCTTTGCTGGTTTATGCTGGTCCTTTGCTGGTTTATACCGGTCCTTTGCTGGTTTATACCGGTCCTTTGCTGGTTTATGCTGGTCCTTTGCTGGTTTATGCTGGTCCTTTGCTGGTTTATGCTGGTCCTTTGCTGGTTTATACCGGTCCTTTGCTGGTTTATACCGGTCCTTTGCTGGTTAATGCTGGTCCTTTGCTGGTTAATGCTGGTCCTTTGCTGGTTTATGCTGGTCCTTTGCTGATCCTTTGCTGGTTAATGCCGGTCCTTTGCTAGTTTATACTGATCCTTAGCTGGTTAATGCTGGTCCTTTGCTGGTTAATGCTGGTCCTTTGCTGGTTAATGCTGGTCCTTTGCTGGTTTATACCGGTCCTTTGCTGGTTTATACCGGTCCTTTGCTGGTTAATGCTGGTCCTTTGCTGGTTTATACCGGTCCTTTGCTGGTTTATACCGGTCCTTTGCTGGTTTATGCTGGTCCTTTGCTGGTTTATGCTGGTCATGCTGGTCCTTTGCTGGTTTATACCGGTCCTTTGCTGGTTAATGCTGGTCCTTTGCTGGTTTATACCGGTCCTTTGCTGGTTTATGCTGGTCCTTTGCTGGTTTATGCTGGTCATGCTGGTCCTTTGCTAGTTTATACTGATCCTTAGCTGGTTAATGCTGGTCCTTTGCTGGTTAATGCTGATCCTTAGCTGGTTAATGCTGGTCCTTTGCTGGTTAATGCCGGTCCTTTGCTGGTTAATGCCGGTCCTTTGCTGGTTAATGCTGGTCCTTAGCTGGTTAATGCTGGTCCTTTGCTAGTTTATACTGATCCTTAGCTGGTTAATGCCGGTCCTTTGCTGGTTAATGCCGGTCCTTTGCTGGTTAATGCCGGTCCTTTGCTAGTTTATACTGATCCTTAGCTGGTTAATGCTGGTCCTTTGCTGGTTAATGCCGGTCCTTTGCTAGTTTATACTGATCCTTAGCTGGTTAATGCTGGTCCTTTGCTGGTTAATGCTGGTCCTTTGCTGGTTAATGCCGGTCCTTTGCTAGTTTATACCGATCCTTTGCTGGTTTATGCTGGTCCTTTGCTGGTTTATACCGGTCCTTTGCTGGTTTATACCGGTCCTTTGCTGGTTTATGCTGGTCCTTTGCTGGTTTATGCTGGTCCTTTGCTGGTTTATACCGGTCCTTTGCTGGTTAATGCTGGTCCTTTGCTGGTTAATGCTGGTCCTTTGCTGGTTTATGCTGGTCCTTTGCTGATCCTTTGCTGGTTAATGCCGGTCCTTTGCTAGTTTATACTGATCCTTAGCTGGTTAATGCTGGTCCTTTGCTGGTTAATGCTGGTCCTTTGCTGGTTAATGCTGGTCCTTTGCTGGTTTATACCGGTCCTTTGCTGGTTAATGCTGGTCCTTTGCTGGTTTATACCGGTCCTTTGCTGGTTTATGCTGGTCCTTTGCTGGTTTATGCTGGTCATGCTGGTCCTTTGCTGGTTTATACCGGTCCTTTGCTGGTTAATGCTGGTCCTTTGCTGGTTTTTGCTGGTCCTTTGCTGATCCTTTGCTGGTTAATGCCGGTCCTTTGCTAGTTTATACTGATCCTTAGCTGGTTAATGCTGGTCCTTTGCTGGTTAATGTTTGACCAGCAACATGACCAGCTAAGGACCAGCATAAACCAGCAAAGGATGAGCATAAACCAGCAAAGGACCAGCATAAACTAGCTAAGGACCAGCAATAACCAACATAAACCAGCAATAACCAACATAAACCAGCTAAAACTTGCATCCCAGCATCAAAACCTACCTAACCAGCATATGCTGTTTTTTTTTTCCGACAGGGACGTCATAACATGATTACGTAAATAACCTGGAGAATCGGTTATTTGAATCGGTTTATTCAAATTATTCGAATCGGAGACTTGGCCAACCAGCTAAACTGCAGCTTGAGAGCTTAAGCCAGTTCACGCTGGTTTAAACAATTTTTGGAGAGATCTAAAGAACGGTCTGGCATTTATCATGCTGGAACTGGTTGGCTGGTCTTCCAGCCTGGTCTTATCTAGTTTGCAGGCTGGTTTTAAAGGTGTTTGGGCTGGTCTTATCTGGTCTGGCTTGGAGACCATCTGAACACCAGCTAAGACCAGCTAACCAGCATAAGAACGGATAGATAAAAAATGAAGCAACCCGTTGCGCCACGGCCCGTAAGTGATTGGACCATTACCTTGTCAGTAGTGATTGATATCTTGATTAATTGCCAGGGCGAGAGGGAAACCAGGTGCTAAGTGGAGAGCCGGGCTGGACGCTGGGTGCCGTGAACTTCATGGCATATTATTGACGGCGAAGGAACCCGGTCGAAGCATTGAGCCATTGTTTAACTTGGCACGCCGCGTAGCTCCCTGGGGTTCGGCCCATAAAAGGCTTTCTGTTACTAGCTGGAGTGCTTATTGTAGAAAAATTGTCCCTCTAAAAAATTAGCATGGAGCAATGAAGAATGCGTAATGTTGGGCAAATGACAGCTGCTTGGCTGAAACAATAGATGCAAAATGGCTTTTCCTTCAGTGCGCTTCTCATGGAAATGAAGCTCCCTTCTGCTTTGAGAGGCGACAAACACGTTCACACACCGCAACCGGTCCCATTTGAAACCAGTTATTCCCATACCCGCTGTTTCACTATAATGAGAATTGTGAGGGAAACTTTGTTAACCGTGTTCTCATTGTACAGAGATTGAGATATCGAGGCGGTTTCTCGGGATCTAGAGTGCAACGTTTGGGTTCACGGAAGTTAAATCCTACTTATTTTCTCCAAATAAAAATATAAAAATTATTTTAGAATTTTAAAAATATGTATTTAATTATATAAAATATATATATTAAAATATATATATAATTGAATATATGCATTTTTCATTTAACAAATGCTTTGTGGAATTCCAATTTTTTTTTTTTTTTATGTTTTGGTTTTTTGTTGTTCATGTATTTATTTATTTAATTATATTTTGGTGATGATTTATCTCTCAGCTAGTTGGTTTAATTCAACCCTCAATTTTTTAAATGTTTCTAGAGAAAATGAATGAGAAATATTGAGTCACTGTTGCTTATATTGTCCTGTGAACATGTACTGTTTACCATTAAAAAAATTAAGGGTTTTTACCAAATAAATACAATTTCAGTCATTCTAATTCAGAATTTCATGTTAGATTCAGTGCACCACTTGCTGTTTCTTTGTAACTGTAAATTTTAATAGAAATTTCTGAGTGAAAATTGTCTCTACACTAATTTTGTGTGTTTGTGTGTGTGTGTGTAATGAAAGTAAACATATATGCTAGTTACAATTAAACAGACTTCTAAGCAAGATATCTGGGGTTAATGGGTCCATGAGTGATTCATATGTGTTTTCTAAGAGCGAGGGACTTTCTCAGATTAGCGTGTGTGAGTTGACGCTTAATATGCTAATGTATTCTCTCAGCTAATTTGGCATTGAGGCCTGAAAACACAAAATGAGCATCATGTTAATTGCAGGCGGATCGAGTTTCAGCGGTTCGGCAGATTGATCATGTGTGAGTGGAGTCGGCATCGCTACCTGAGCTACAGACTCTTACCAGGTACTAAAGGGTTAAAAATGATTCATGAGCAAATGCAGAAAATTTCTAAACCTGTCTTTTCTTTACTAAAAGTTGATCTAGACTTTAGATATAAAAACTATCTAAAGTTCTGTTAATCCTCAAGCAGTGAAAACTTCGGATAGTTACTATATAGATGGTGGTAACTACACTTACCCATGGTGTTTGTAGTAAAACTGTGGTTATAGCCTACAAAAAAACAAATAAATACTACACTTTTAATAAAACCATAGATAATTTTCTTAAGAGATATATTTGTGTGAAAATAAACTTAGTTTTTATAACTGCCTCATGCCTAATGGTTTGTTTTGTACTGAATCAAATGATTCGCCATTCATGCTCCGAAGTTCCGATTTGAATCAAATGATTCGCAAACACACATAAAAGTCGTAATCTGAATCAAATGATTCGCGATTCGAAGTTCCGTTTAAAATCAAATGATTCGCGAACTCGCATTGAAGTCCCGATCTGAATCAAATGAGTCGCAATCTGAAATTCAGAATGGAATCAAATGATTCACCATTCACTCTCCGAAGTTCCCTTTCGAATCAAATGATTCACAATCTTGCATTAACGTCCCAATCTGAATCAAATGATTCGCGATTCGAAATTCGAAATGGAAATCAAATGATTCACCATTCGCTTTCCGAAGTTCCCATTTGAATCAGATGATTCGCAAACTTGCATTAAAGTCCCAATCTGAATCAAATGATTCGACAGTGTAGTCGCTTAATGTTAAACTTTTTTCTGCTGAATCGATTCACTCAAAATGACCATTTATGTGAGTTTTTTGCTATTCTTACACATGCAAAACATTCTCAAATAATCTTTATTTGCAGCCTAGAAAATAATTTTTACAGTGTAGTCATTTAATGTTAAACTATTTTTGTTGAATCAGCTCACTCAAAATGTCCATTTATGTGAGTTTTTTGCTATTCTTACACATGCAAAAGCTGAAATAGTATTTTTTGCAAGAAATTCTTAAATAATCTTTATTTGCAACTTAAAATCATTAAAATCATTTGCAACTTAAAATGTCCATTTATGTGAGTTTTTTTGCTATTCTTAAACATGCAAAACTGAAATAGTATTTTTTGCAAAACATTCTCAAATTTTATTTGCAACTTAGAAAAATAATTTTTACAGTGTAGTCATTTATGTTAAACTATTTTTGCTGAATCAACTCACTCAAAATGTCCATTTATGTGAGTTTTTTGCTATTCTTACACATGCAAAAACTGAAATAGTATTTTTTGCAAGGAATTCTTAAATAATCTTTATTTGCAGCTTAGAAAAAAACATTTTTACAGTGTAGTCATTTAATGTTAAACTATTTTTTGCTTTTCTGAATCAACTCACTCAAAATGTCAATTTATGTAACTTTTTTGCTATTCTTAGACATGCAGAAAACTGAAATAGTATTTTTTTTTGCAAAACATACTCAAATAATCTTTATTTGCAACAGTGTAGTCATTTAATGTTAAACTATTTTTTGCTTTTCTGCTGAATCAACTTAATAAAATGTCCATTTTTGTAACTTCTTTGCTATTCTTACACATGCAAAAACTAAAATAGTATTTTTTGCAAAACATGTGTCAATGCAACATTGAAAAATCAAATGCAAAAGATCAATAATACCATCAAAATGTCTTTTATTCCTATTCTAACACATGCAAACTAGCAGGAATAAACAGAGCAATAAGATGCACATTTTTGCACGCATTCTAAAGCTGCAGCCGGAAATCCGCAGTATGCGAAATATTCTGTATATTTGTAAACCGTGAGCGTGCGCGTTTCAACAAACAGCCTCAAGAGCCCTATTTGGTATAAGAGAGCGGCGCCGCGAGCGCCGGCTTTGGCCGGAAAGCCCTGGTTTCGGGGTGTTTTCGAGTTCGGGCACGCCGGATTAAGGAATGAATTTCCATTTGTTTAATTAAGTCAGTCTAAGTGGATCCTATGAAGCATGATAAACTAATAGCAGATGTCTCCAACAACAAATATGTAAGCAATTGAGAGATGTTTGCAGCAGCGGCGCAGATAATTACCGCGATTACCCCGTTAAAGCTCGAATTTGTTTGTCATATAGGCTTTCACAGATGGCATTGTGTTGGTTTAAGGCTAAACATTTGAAGACCCTCCATTCATCACCTTCATGGCTTCCCTTTAGCGCCTTTCTCCCGCTAAACAAGGGCTTGTTCTGTTCCAGCAAACACTCCAAACACATCTTCCTGGTTTTATTTAAGGCGGCCATTCATCTCCGTCGGGGGAAAATATGCATGCGTTTATGTGATCTGTATGATTACCATCACAATATGCCTTTGCTGGGGATGTTCGTCCGAGGGCAAATGAGATGGGCACTTTTTTGAAGCTCTTTGAAAGTTGGAGCTGGCGCTGTGTGCCTTCTCCTCATTGTTCGCGACTCCCGGCTCCGCTCGCTTGGTATTCCTCTCACAGACGGGCCTAAACTTTGGCCTGAGAGATGTGCTTCAGGAATTCAGCCTGCTGCCAGTCCAATTCACTCACTAGTCAGCTTTCCAACTCAATTTCTTTCTCTCTCCGCCTTTGTCTTTGCTAATTCTCTCTCTTTCTCCTCCTCTGCGTCTCATTTCTCCGCTTGTCCCCTTCCTCTGTTTCTCGCTGTCCCGTTTCGTGTTGCTCACTTGTTTGGTAAAACTGAGGGGAAAAAAGGTGTAGAAATGACTTTCACTGGGAAATTGCTAGTCAGTTTCACAATTAATTGGCAATACATTGAATTAAACATTACATTTGGAAGCAGAAAGACTGATTTGATTGTAAAACATACTCCAATAATATTTATTCTCAACTTTGAAAAAGCTAAATATGTGAATCAATTTTTGAAACAATTTATATATATATATATATATATATATATATATATATAATTTAATTTTTTTTAATTAAAAACAGCTTTTAAAAATCTAATTCAAAATATGCAAATCAACTCACTGTATAAAATATATTTTTTCAATTACTTTAATTCATCAAACTAACCAATTTACCAATTTTTCAGTTTAAGTTATTTAAAAAAATGGAAGTTTATTACACTTACTGTAAGGCAGCAACTAATTTTTTTTAAGTTAAACATTTTTACAATGCATTTTTTCAGTGTATAATTAATACATTAAATTTGGAAGCAGAAAGACTGATTTGATTGTAAAACATACTCCAACTTTAAAAAAGCAAAATATGTGAATCAATACTTTGAAACAATTTTCACTCAGAAAATCTAGTTCATTTAACAAATTGCAAATATATATGTGACCCTGGACCACAAAACCAGTCTTAAGTCGCTGGGGTATATTTGTAGCAATAGCCAAAAATACACTGTATGGGTCAAAATTATTGATTTTTCTTTTATGTCAAAAATCATTAGGAAATTAAGTAAAGATCATGTTACATTAAGATTTTTTGTAAAATTCCTACTGTAAACCTATCAAAATGTAATTTTTGATTAGTAATATGCATTGTTAAGAACTTAATTTGGACAACTTTAAAGGTGATTTTCTCAGTATTTTGATTTTTTTGCACCCTTAGATTCCAGATTTTCAAATAGATGTATCTCGGCCAAATATTGTCCTATCCTAACAAACTATACATCAATAGAAAGCTTATTTATTGAGCTTTCATATGATGTATATATCTCAGTTTTGTAACATTTAACCTTATGACTGGTTTTGTGGTCCAGGGTCACAATTTATTTGGGTCCGATGGGAAACATTATGTTCGGCGACAAACTGGAGAAAGACTGAACCCAAAGTGTATAAAGAAGTCAGTGAAAAGTGGAGGAGGAAGTGTCATGGTTTGGGGCATGTTTTCTGCAGCAGGAGCCTCTTATGCAGCTATGTGGAAGAGTGAATGCAAATGTTTATCAGAACCTTCTTCAACAACATATGGTTCTTTCCCTGCGTTCATCACCCAATCAGCCCGCAGTGTTCTTGCAGGACAACGCTCCATGTCACGCAGCAAAACAGGTAAGGCAGTTCTTTGAAACTGAAAACATTGAAATAATGACATAGCCTGCCCAGAGTCCTGATCTCAACCCAATAGAGAACTTCTGGAAAATCCTTGGCGACCAAGTTATGGCCAAGAAACCCACTACAGTCACCGAACTGTGGAGGAGACTGGAAGAAGAGTGGACCAAAATCACAGCAGAGCAGTGTGAGAGACTAGTGCTGTCCTGTGGCCGCAGATGTGCTGAAGTCATTCAGAGCAGAGGCCTGTACACTTCCTACTAATTGCAGACTGTTGTAACCTTCAGAAAATTTTGTTGTAATCTTTTTCCATGCTACAGTCATTGTTGTTCTCTAATTTTGATCAGTGTGTTTTCTGCAAAATAATGGTTTTTGTTGAAATGCCTTAATTATTTTGTGGAAAAGGTGTTCTGGTAGCATGGTATAGACGGGACAAAAACTCCTTCAACTGTTGAGCAGTGAAGATGACATTATTTCAGAATTGTTCAATTGTTTATAAATTGTTCTCTAATTTTGATCGCCTGTGTGTGTGTGTATATATAATTTAAAAAGTAATATTCTGATCATTTACAACTTTTTACAACATTACATCATTACATTTTGAAGTAAAAAGACTGAAATTGTATTTTATTGTAAAACATACTTTGAAAATCTTAACAGCTTTGAAAGATCAAATGCAAAAAACGTACTCCAATAATATTTATGTACAAAAAGCAAAATATGTAAATCAATACTTTGAAACAATTTTCACTCAGAAAAAAATGTAAAAAAATTTCACTGTATAATTACATTTGGAAGCAAAAAAAAAAAAAAAACTGATTTGATTGTACAACATACTCCAATAATAATTTTTCATACCCCTGGCGAATTCTGACTACTTTTATTCAACCAGCAATTTTTTTTTTTGACCGGAAATGACACAGGCTTCTCCCAAAAGATAATAAGACGATGTACAAGAGGCATCATTGTGTAAAAAAAAATATTTTTATTTACATTTGAACAAAAAGTAGCATGTCCAAAATTATTCATACCCTTCTCAATAATCAATAGAAAAGGCTTTATTGGCTATTACAGCAATCAAACGCTTCCTATAATTGCTGAGCAGCTTTTTGCATGTCTCCACTGGTGTTTTTGCCCATTCATCTTTAGCGATGAGCTCCAACTCTTTCAGGTTGGAGGGTCTCCTTGCCATCACCCTGATCTTTAGCTCCTCCACAGATTCTCAATTGGATTTAAGTCAGGACTCTGGCTGGGCCACTGCAAAACGTCAATGTTTTTGTCTGCTAACCTTTTCTTCACCACTTTTGCTGTGTGTTTTGGGTCGTTGTCGTGCTGAAATGTCCACTGGTGCCCAAGGCCAAGTTTCTCTGCAGACTGCCTGATGTTGTTGTTGAGAATTTTGATGTATTTCTCCTTTTTCATGATGCTGTTTACTGTGATTAGGTTCCCTGGTCCACCGGCTGAAAAACACCCCCAAAACATTAGGTTCCCAGCACCATGTTTGACAGTAGGGATGGTGTTCTTAGGGTTGAAGGCTTCTCCTTTTTACACCAAATGAAGGCTACATCATTGTGGCCAAACAATTCAATTTTTGTTTTTATCTGACCATAAAACAGAAGAACACTGAATAAATTGCTATACAGAAGGATTTCCTCACAAATAATTACGAAGAAACGGCAAGTAACATTAAATAAAATGTGGAATTTTGGAGTAGAAAGACTAAAATAATATTTTCTTGGAAATTGCACTTCAATAATCTTTGAAATTTTTTGAAAAATCTGCTTGTTTAAGCATATAAATGACAACATTGGCTCAACCAATGGCATGAGTTTATATTGTGCAAAGAAGCAGCAACCTCGCAGAACACCCTAGCAACCACTAAACTTTTCACATGTGGGCATACACCACTTTTGTAAAAGTAGTTTTTAATATCTGTGTAAAAAAAGTGCTTTTGTTTTTTTTTTTATCATCAACTTTCATCCCTACAGATTCGAGTGACGTCTCTCACCTGTGTTCTCCCACAAGATCCCTTTCATGTCCGCTCCGCAGCTGCTTTCTGTATCCGTCAGCGCTGATTGGAAGACGGAGGTTGAGGAAAACGCACTGATTTGCTCACTTCTCTCAGGTGCTTCTCATCACGCTTCTGCTTATTTGCCTCCGCTGGTAAATGAAAACTTCATCCATATTTATGCAGCACTTCAATATGATTGATGGTTGGCCATTTGTGTGACTGGTTACACACATTAACCGGTCAGTGTAACCTATACAAACTGATGGAAGACTTTTCGCCAGGATGTAAGGTTCATTTAACAGCATAAACTGAAAACCGAGAACTTAAAGATTAGAATTCATAGATTTGACTGGACCGTTTTGTATTCAAGATTGTATTCTTTTTAGAAATATTTTTTATTGTAGTAGATGGTTTGCCCAAAGATATTGAATTAGTAGTGACTTTCTCCACTTTTCTGTGGCCTGTTGTTGTTGTTTTTTTTTTTGTATCATTAAGATACTATTAATTGTTTTTTGAATATTTTAAATATTAATTGTTATTTTAATATTTTAATAATTTTGTTTTTGTCATTTTTATATATATGTGTATATATATATATATATATATATATATATATATGTATATGTGTGTGTGTGTGTGTGTGTGTGTGTGTGTGTGTTTCTAAATTATTTTTTTATATTTTATTACAAGTTAACATACATTTTGATTTCAAGTAACTATTTTTTTTTGTTGTTGTTGTTGTTTGTTTGTTTGCTTGCTTTTTTATTTAATTAATTTTGTATGGTTTTAATTTTAGTTTCCATTTTAGTAAATTTTTGTGTAGTCTTTTTGTGTAGCCAGGTCCAAACTTCAGTAAAATTAAAATAAAAAATATATATAAAAAGAAAACAAATATCAAAAAATAAGCAAAATGAAACTAAAAAAAAAAATTATCCTAGTATAACATAGTATATCAATGAAACTAAAATAATTTCTTAATTTTCTTTAATTTCTAAAACATAAAATAAAAATTACATATTTAAAAATAAATAAATAAATAAATATAATTGACAAACCACAACAAAATGAAACTTGAGCTAAACTAAAATTGGGGTAATATGTCTAAATAGTCAGTATATGTATATTTGACCCTGGAGCACAAAACCAGTCTTAAGTCGCTGGGGTATATTTGTAGCAATAGCCAAAAATACATTGTATGGGTCAAAATTATTGATTTTTCTTTTATGTCAAAAATCATTAGGATATTAAGTAAAGATCATGTTCCATGAAGACTTTTTCTAAAATTCCTACTGTAAACCTATCAAAATGTAATTTTTGATTAGCAATATGCATTGTTAAGAACTTAATTTGGACAACTTTAAAGGTGATTTTCTCAGTATTTTGATTTTTTTGATATATATATATATATATATATATATATATATATATATATATATATATATATATATATATATATTAAAAGAAAGAAATTAATTTAAATATAGATAACAGCATACAAAAGAATGCTAAAACCTGAACAAAGGTGGAAATATAAAAATAAAATCTCATTTAAAATATTAACAAAAATCAGAATAGTATATCAATGAAACTAAAATAATGCTTAAATAGTACATTGGATATTTTAGATCATATTTTTATTATTTAGCTTTTAGAATGTGTATTCATTTCTAAAACAAAAAACAAAAATGACATTTAAAAAATATATGTGGTGTGTTTGGGATCATTATCATGTTGGGAAAAAAAAACTGCCGTTCTGCCTAGTTTCTGAAAGGAAGGCATCATGTTCTGCTTCAGAATGTACGGTACATAATGGAATCCATGTTTCCCGCAATGAACTGCAGCTCCCCAGAACCAGCAGCACTCATGCAGCCCCAGACCATGATGCTTGACTGTAGGCAAGACACAATTTTCTCAGTACTCCTCACCAGGGCATCGCCACACATGCTGGACACCATCTGAGCCAAACAAGTTTATCTTTATAGTCTCATCAGACCACAGGACATGGTATCAGTAATTCATTCTCTTAGATTGGTTGTCTTCAGCAAACTGTTTGCAGGCTTTCTTGTGAGCCAACTTCAGATAAGGCTTCCTTCTGGGACGACGCCTATGCAAACCGACTTGTTGCAATGTGCCGCGTATGGTCTGAGCACTGAAAAGCTGACCTTCTACTTCTGCAACCTTTAAAGCAATGCTGGCAGCACTCATGCATCTGTTTTTTTGAAGCCAGGTTCTGCACCTGACGCACAGAACGAGTGCTCAACTTCGTTGATCGACCCTTACCAGGCCTTTTCTGAATGGAGCCCATCTTGGAAAACCTCTGTATGACCCTGACCACTGAAGTGTAACTCGGTTTTAGGGTGTTAAGGAACCTCTAATAGCCTTGGCCATCTTAATGGAGAGCAACAATTCTAATTCTCAAATCCTAAGAGAGTTCTTTGCCTTGAAATGCCATGTTGTATTTTCATTTTCATTTCTATAGTATCATTTTATTTCAAGTAACTATTTTGTTGTTTGTCCAATCTTATATATAAAATATATAATATATATAACAACTATATTGATACAATAAAAAAGATAATAAAATAAATAAATAAGATAAATATAAATGACAACAAAATTGCTAAAATCTGAACAAAGGTAAAAATATAAAAATAAAATCTAATTCAAAATATTAACAAAAATTAGAATAGTATATCAATGAAACAAATAATGCTAAAAAACATTGGATATTTTTAAATCATATTTTAATTCTTTAGTTTTGTAGAATTTGTATTAATGTCTAAAACATATAAAAAAAAACAATAAATAATAATAAAAATTACATATTAAAAAAATTAATATAATTGACGAACCACACAACAAAATGACTACTAACTAAAATCTTAATTTGAAGTGAAAATATAATAAAATTTAATCTAGAAAATTTTTTTTAACTAGAATTTCAATGACGTTAAAATAATTTTTAAATCATATTTTTGTTCTTTATTTTTTGGAATGTCTAAATGTGTAATGTGCTTTTACCGCATAGATTTGTTTTCTTCCATATTGTATTTTGAATCAAGTTATATTTTGTTTCAATTTACTTTATAGATAATGTAATGTTAATTTCTCCTTTAGTGCCAGAGCGATCAGCTCATCCACCGCCAAAACCGAGCAAAGATGGCATCCCGCCCATCCCGTACTGTGCAATTTCAGGTATTTGAGACCTCTTTCCACTAATACGCTCGATCCCAGAGTCTTTTCTCTATCCAAACGATGTGATAACTGAGTTATCCGATTAAGACCGTCAGCGCCGCCGCTGATCTCCTGAAAAATTAGATAATTTTCTCTGCGCTGAAAGCTCGCTTCTTGGCAGCCGTCCATCTTGATCATTGTGAAGCGGGGTTCATTCAGACGGCGGCGCCGAAGACGGATGGATTGGTTGGTCAGTTCGCGGTCTGAATGGCCACGTCCTGCCCGCTGCGCTGGACATTAAGGCCTGATGGACAGCGTTAAGCCTCTCTAAACACTCGAGGATGAACACAGCTGCTGGGAGAGACACTGGCCCACTGTGTTAGCGCCTACGAATAAGTACACAGACTCTGTCTCCGCTCGGCAGGAGGCCCCTAGGGGCCCCTCGGCGCATCTCTTGATTGTGTCCATCAACGAGCGTCAAACCCCAGCTTTGTGTCTTCTTTAAATGTTGACGTGCGCATTCAAAATCTACAGGAAGATGCATGCTTGGCGATCCACTGAGAAAGAGACGAGCGCTCCAGCGGCTCGCTCGCCAATATTTGTTTATGTTTCGGGTTTCTGCGACGTCGGCTAATTTAGTACGAACACAAGCTGCGAGTTTGTGCGGTAATGAACCCTCAGATGCTTGTTGAACCGCTGCCATCGGAGCGCTTTTATTCTCCACGTGCAAATACCAGGTCGGTCGGCGATCGGGACACAAACGAGGTTAAATGACCGCGTGGGATTTTGGCTGGAGCGCTTTTGGCCGGCGACGGCGAACAATTAGTTATGCAAATACATATAAGAGATGTAGAACGCAGGAGCTGGAAGGATGCGATGCCCAAAGGCGATGAACTTCGCCATCTCGTTTTGTCGGCCAGAAACCAATTAATGAGAACTTCAGTTGGACGCGTAACAACAGAGCGGCTGGAAACGCCATTGGCAGTCAAATGCGTGTTGTTGTTGCTTTTTCCCCTTCATTAGACATGTAAAATAAGACGTTGTTTTCCTCTGGCCATCCTTCTCTGTCATGCGTCCCTCATAATCAAAGCCAGAGCTCCCGGTTGATCTCCTCGTCGCAGTTCGTGAACGTGCATTTGCTTAAAAGAGCTTTCGAACGTGCCTTTTGGAGAAGCAAACGTTTAGCCACTAATTCACAAATCCCTTTAAGAGGCTGAGAGTGTTTCGTATTCCCACCGTGGCTTTAGTTAAACCCTCGTAATGATAGATGTTTGACGTCTCCCTGCCGCCGCCTTCTTGACTGATGAAGTCACTCACGCTGGTGGATTAGTATGTGGTGTAGTCTTGACCTGGAATAGAGTCATGTGGGTCTGACCTACAGGTTGAATAACTCTGATGTAGCTGCTTGGAATAATAGGGTTGATGGGATGCATTCTGTGCTGGAGGAAAAAGGTCCAACAGTCACAACTGAGAGCTCTTTTATAGTGCATGTCAATTGATTCTCTTAGACAACAGTGATGTTCTCATGTTTCTACTCCTGGCATTGATGGCTTCATGAAGAGCCTTTAAACTTTTCATTTGCACAAAAGGTTCTTTAAAATGGAAAAAGATTATTAAAATGTTCTTCAAACTAAGAAAATTCTTCTTTTAAAAACTTTTCATTGAACCCATAATTGCTCTTTTATGGAGTCACTGCTAAAATAAAATGTTGGAAAAAGAACCCATAAATCTCACTAAAGTCTCAAACTGTGCTCAGATTTGCCAAGAATCTTCAGTTTTTCCAACATCTGCAATCAAAGCTGTGAGATCTCCTAACATGAACTCAAATATTTAGGTAGCCTTTTGATGGAGAAAAATGGTCCAAATGTCACAATTGAGTGGATTTTTACAATGATAAAATTAAGACTTTTGTTTTACCTTTTAATAATAAAGGTTCTTTATTGGAATTGATTGGTTGTGAGTCTGGGACTGTGAGAAAAACAAACCAGAAATCTCACTAAAACGTTTTTTTAGTGTGGAAAAACATTTTAATAATCTTTTTCCACTTCTATTCAAATGTTCAAGATCTCTTTTTCCACTTCCATGAAGAACGTTTTACATCCATAAAAGCTTTAAATTGCATAAATGGTTCTTTATAGTGATAAAAGGTTATTAAAATGTTCTTCACTAAGATAAAAGGTCCAAGAGTCGCATCTGAGAGCTCTTTTACAGTGTCTCAATTGATTCTCTTAGAAAGCAGTGAGGAAATTAAGACTTGTGCTAAAGTCTTTTGCTTCTCAGATGTTTTTCCTCTTTATTGGAATTGACTGTTTCATAAAGAACCTTTAGCATCAGTTAAACTTTTCATTTTCATTAAAGGTTCTATGTAGTGGAAATAGGGTTATTAAAATGTTCTTTACACTAAAAAAAATGTAGTTATTTTAAAAACTTCTCACTAAAAGGTTCTTAAAGGAACCCAAAATTTAATGAAATCACTGCAAAAATAAACCCATGTTGGAACCTTTTTTTTAAAGATTGGGAGAAAAATACCCCAGAAATCTCACAGAAGTCTCAAACTGCTCAGGTTTGCCAAGAATTTTTAGATTTTTCAACATCTGCAGTTTTGAGATCTGAATATAAACTTAAATATGTACATGACCTTTTAATGGAGAAAAAAGGTCCAAAAGTCACATCTGAGAGCTGTTTTATAGTATGTCAATTGATTCTCTTAGACAACAGTGATGTCAGATGTTCTCAGATGTTTCTACTTCTGGCATTGATGGCTTCATGAAGAGCCTTTAAACTTTTCATTTGCACAAAAGGTTCTTTAAAGTGGAAAAGGTTATTGAAGTGTTCTTCACACTAAGAAAAATAGTTATTTTAAAAACCTCTCACTAAAAGGTTCTTTGAGGAACCCAAAATTGCTCTTTTCAGTTGTACATAAAAAAGAGCTCTCAGATGTGACATTTTTGTACCTTTTTTCTCCATTGAAAGGTCATGGAAATATTTGAGTTCATATCGAGATCTCGAACCTTTGACTGCAGATGTTGGAAAATCTGAAAGTTCTTGGCAAATCTTAGCAGTTTGAGACTTCTGTGAGTTTTCTGGGGTATTTTTCTTACAGTCTTAAAAAATAAAGGTGGGTTTATTTTTGCAGTGAGCAATTTTGGGTTCCTCAAAGAACCTTTTAGTCAACATTTCTTAAAAGAAGAATTTTCTTAGTGTGAAGAGCATCTTAATAACCCTTTTCCACTATAAAGAAACTTGTGTGCAAATGAAAGTTTCCATGGATGTAAAAGGTTCTTCACGGAGCCAACAATGCCAATAAAGAACCTTTTTCAAGAGGAGAAATGTCTGAGAAGCAAAAGACCTCAGCAAATGTCATTTCATTAATTTCATCACTGTTTTCTAAGAGAATAATTGACATGTATTGTAAAATTGCTCTCAGTTGTCATATTTGGACCTTTTTTCTCCAATGAAAGGTCATGTAAATAATCACTTTTGGACCTTTTTTCTCTATTGAAAGGTCATAGAAATATTTCAGTTCATACTCTGATCTCGAACCTTTGACTGCAGATGTTGGAAAATCTAAATAATTCTTGGCAAATCTGAGCACAGTTTGAGACTTCAGTGAGATTTATGGGTTATTTTTCAGCAGTGGTTTTAGCAGTGGTTCCATAAAGAGCACTTTTTGGTTCCTCAAAGAACATTTTAGTGTAAAGTTCTTAAAATATTTTTTTTTTCTCACCAAAGGTCTCAAACTGTGCTCAGATTTTGAAGAATTTTCAGATTTTCCAACATCTGCAATCAAAGCTATGATATCTCAATGTAAACCTAAATATTTACATAACCTTTCAATGGAAACAAAGGTCTAAATGTCACAGCTGTAAGCATTTTTACAATAAAATTACGACTTTTTTCTTCTTATTTATTATAAGTATGTGCACTTCTCTTTGTGATGCTGTTATTTACCCAAAGTTGCGAAGAAAACCACCTGAAACCAGAGCTGGATCCCTTTCTTGGTCCAAGACCTCCAGCAGAAGCAGCAGCAGTACATCAGTGTTTCAGGCTCCGCTCAGTGCCTATCAGGAATGCAGCAATAATCCGCAGGTGTTTGAGCAAATTCCTTCAGTCTGGCAGGTTGACAAGCTCTCGGTCCAGTAACACCATAATGCGGATCTTTAGATGTGGCCAAATGCTGCCTAAAACTGGGATCCAGTCTCTCAAATTCATCTTTTCCACGAGATGTTAAGATTGCATTAATATTTTAATTGCTTCTTTCAGAATACAACTTGCTCACCAATGGATCCTCTGTAGTGAATGGGTGCCGTCAGAATGAGAGTTCAAATGGCTGATAAAAACATCACAATAATCCACACCACTCCAGTCCATCAGTTAACATCTTTTGAAGCCAAAAGCTGCTTTTGTAACAAGCAAATGTATCATTAAGACATTTTTTTACTTCAAACCAGCTAAAATAACCATCCATAATCCATAATAACACTTCCTCAAGTGGAAAAAGTCCATCTCCAGTTTTCTCTTACGTCAAAATCCACCCACACATTTGTTTAGAGCTGTTTTGGCTTGTAAACAGTGCTTGATCTGTGTAGATTTCTCTCCTGATTCAGATCAGACGCATTATGGACTCATATCTAGCTGGAGGCAGTGGTTTGAAGTTAAAAACAAACACAGCTTTTGGTTTCACAAGACATTGATTGATTGTTGGACTGGAGTGGTGTGGATTACTTGCGGATGTTTTTATCAGCTGTTTGGACTCTCATTCTGACGGCACCCATTCACTGATGAAGAAACAAACTCATCTACATCTTGGATGGCCTGAGGGTAATTACATTTTCAGCAAATTTTCATTTTTGTATAGATGATTCCTTACTGTAATTCGCTTTGCATTGACGTGTTCATTTAGACAGAAATTAGAAACATTTAAAACTTTAATGCATGTAGTTTTTCCCCATCCGGTTCTATTAAAATTATCCCAGATTCCAAGAAATATTGTGTAACATGAATTAGTCACACAAAGTCTGTTTGATATTATGATTCATTTCAGGGTTTCCTTGAATCCAAACTTGGATTTGTAATGTAAGCCAAATATGATAATTTGGGCGTACGCGGGTGTGCTTATGGCGAGATCAGAGGCATACCACAAATGCTGGAGGGGATGAATAATTTTGGAGTAATCCTTTGTTTTTTTGACCCAATTTTCGAGGCCCTAATTTTCACCAGCGCTCTCGTCTGACATTTGATCTAGGATTTACGGCTCCTACCAGCAAGAACTGCTGTAGATCTTGAATTCTGCTGCCATATCGATCTGTATCACCCCTCGTTGTCGTCCACTTAAAAATAGCGTGAGAAATGCATGCAATTTTATTCCACAAAGTGACTACCCGTCTGAAAGAAGAAGGGTGTCTTTTTATTGGTGTTTAATTGGCAGTGAAATAACGAGTCACGAGCGTTTTCCTCCTCTTCAACTTTGAAAAGCATTACGCCATGCTTGATTTGAAACTTCTCAGATTGCTGTTGTTGTATAAATCCCCAATAAGTGTTTTATTATGACTGGTCATAATCCTCGACCCCACAATAGAGCGGCATCTGCCGCCGAGCGAGCTGCGAATCTCTCTGAATCCTCCTCATTATCTGTGCTGGAGGAGGTGTGTCCTTTGCAGATGTAGCGTGAAATTTGTTTGCACAAAACTCTGAGTCCTAAACCTTTGGGCAGTTTCCTATGAATATTCATGAGGCGCGCGGACGTCACCCTTTTCCCGAGCCGGGCTTGTTATGAATATTCAAATGATGGGAGGTGGTCGTGGCTCCTAACAAGCGCGCTGTCCTCATGAATATGCATGAGGGGAAGGGGCCGCTTTGTAGCGCAACGGAAACCCGGCGTCTGAAACGGGCCGGGACCCTCAGGAGCAGCACCAAACCATCTGGACCTTTTGGTGGCACAATATAACACACGGCCGGTTATGAAAGCATGAGCCTTTGTCCTGGTGCCACAAGTAGCCCGTGTACCTAAACGGCTTAAACGATCTGCTGGTGCGCTTGTGTTGTTCAAGGAACAGCGGAAATGCCGATAAACACTCCATTTGATGGTACTGAGGTCTGGATTGGTCTAGGATCAAAGTTGACTTTTTTTAAAAGCTATACCTGTTCTGAGAGTAAAACTAGTTTTTAGTGCTACAAAAAACAAACTTCACACGCATGCAGCTTGTTGCTCATAATCCATATGTTCATAAACACATGGAGAAATCTATTGTTTAGTTTTAAAGATTATGAGATTAAACTCATGCGAACTGGGCTAAAGCTCAAACGAGATCCATTTTATCCAAATGCCGCATGCCTTATTTTTCAGCCCTTACTGACAGATGGATTATAGATTGGATTAGTCATTCAAAAACTTAATGGAAAATGATTAACTTGTAAATAAAAAAATAGCACTCTATCTGTCAATGTGGTACGATTCAAAGCAGCTCGATTCCGGTTCAGTATTGATTCAATTCAGTTTAATAACAGTGTTAATGTCACAAAATTAATCAATTATGAAAAAAATTCAATTCTCCAGACAAAAGTGTCATCATTCAACTCGATTCAGTTAAATGTTGATTCGGTTCAGTTTGATAACAGTGTCAATGTTGATCATCAATAATGAAAGAAATTCAATTCAGCTATAAGTAACTCTATCGAAGATCATTTTTCAACTCATGTCAGTGCATTGTTGAGGCAGCAGGCAAAAGTGTCATTATTCAACTAAAGTCAGTTCAATGATGATTCAGTTCACTTGAATGTTGTTAATTTCAGTTCACTAACAATGTCAGTGTTCAATTCAATGTTGTTGAACTTCAGTGTATGTTGATGTTGCAAAATTCATCAATTATGATACAAATTCGTTTTACCAGACTATAGTGTCATCATTTGTAAAATTCGTAAATTTACAAGATTAAAATCTAAGTTTAAAGTTCAACGTTTAGTTTATTCTAAGACTAATTTATTTTTGTCTGTAAAGCAGCTCTATAGAAGATCATTATTAAACTCAATTCTGGTTCAGTATTGATTTAATTCAGTTCAATAAGTGTTAATGTCACAAAATTAATCAATTATGAAACAAATTCAATTCACCAGACAATAGTGTCATCATTCAACTCAGCTCAGTTTAATGTTGATTCAGTTCAGTTTGATAACAGTGTCAATGTTGATCATCAATAATGAAAGAAATTCAATTCAGCTATAAGTAACTCTATCGAAGATCATTTTTCAACTCATGTCAGTGCATTGTTGAGGCAGCAGGCAAAAGTGTCATTATTCAACTAAAGTCAGTTCAATGATGATTCAGTTCACTTGAATGTTGTTAATTCACTAATGTCAGTGTTCAATTCAATGTTGTTGAACTTCAGTGTATGTTGATGTTGCAAAATTCATCAATTATGATACAAATTCGTTTTACCAGAAAATAGTGTCATCATTCAACTCAGTTCAGTTCACTGTTGATTCAATTCAGTTCAATAACAGGGTCAGTGTTGCAAAATGCATCAATTATGAAACAAATTCAATTCAGCGGAAAATAGTCATTATTCAACTCATTTTAGTTCAGTGTTGATTCATTTCTGTTCAATAACTGTCAATTTTGTAAAACTCGTAAATTTACAAGATTAAAATCTAAGTTTAAAGTTCAACGTTTAGTTTATTCTAAGACTAATTTATTTTTGTCTGTAAAGCAGCTCTATAGAAGATCATTATTAAACTCTATTCTGGTTCAGTATTGATTTAATTCAGTTCAATAAGTGTTAATGTCACAAAATTAATCAATTATGAAACAAATTCAATTCACCAGACAATAGTGTCATCATTCAACTCAGTTCAGTTTAATGTTGATTCAGTTCGCTTCAATACTGGTTCAGTTCAGTTCAGTAACAGGGTCAGTGTTGCAAAATGCATCAATTATGAAACAAATTCAATTCAGCAGAAAATAGTGTCATTATTCAACTCATTTTAGTTCAGTGTTGATTCATTTCAGTTCAATAACTGTCAATGTTGTAAAATTCATAAATTTGCAAGATTAAAATCTAAGTTCAAATTTCAACATTTAGTTTATTCTAAAACTAATTTAATTTTGTCTGTAAAGCAGCTCTATAGAAGATCATTATTAAACTCAATTCTGGTTCAGTATTGATTTAATTTAGTTCAATAAGTGTTAATATCACAAAATTAATCAATTATGAAACAAATTCAATTCACCAGACAATAGTGTCATCATTCAACTCAGCTCAGTTTAATGTTGATTCAGTTCACTTCAATATTGATTCAATTCAGTTCAATAATGGACAGTGTTGCAAAATATTCAGCAGACAATAGAGTCATTATTTAACAAATTTTAGTTCAGTGTTGATTCAGTTAACTTTAATAACTCAGAATTTTGCGAGATGTATGAATTACACAGACAAAATTAAATTCAGCAGACAATAGTTTATTTTTTTTAACTGAGTTCAAATTTCAATGTTTAGTTTATTTTAAAACTAATTTAATTTTAGCTGTAAAGCAGTTCTGTAGAAGATCATTATTCAATTCTGGTTCAATATTGATTCAGTTCAGTTAAATAACAGTGTTGATGATTCAGTTAATTTCAACGTTTATTCAATTCAGTTATATAACAGGGTCAGTGTTGCAAAATACATCAATTATGAAACAAATTCAATTCAGCAGAAAATAGAGTCGTTATTGTTCGTATATCAATGTTGATTAATTTCAGTTCAATAACTGTCAATTTTGTAAAATTTGCAAATTTATAAGATTAAAATTCAAGTTCAACATTTAGTTTATTCTAAAACTAATTCAATTTTAGTTGTAAAGCAGCTCTATAGAAGATCAATATTAAACTCAATTCCAGTTCAGTATTGATTCAATTCAGTTCAATAACAGTGTTAATGTCACAAATTCATCAATTATGAAACAAATTCAATTCACCAGACAATAGTGTCATCATTTAACTCAGTTCAGTTCAACGTCGATTCAATTCACATCAATACAGATTCAGTTCAGTAGACAATAGAGTCATTATTCAACTCATTTTAGTTCAGTGTTGATTTAGTTCACTTCAGTAACTCTGAGTTTTTCAAGATGTATAAATTATAAAATCAAAATTCAATTCAGCAGACAAAAGTTTTATTATTCAACTGAGTTTAAAGTTCAATGTTTAGTTCATTCTAAAACTAAAATTCGATTTTAGTTTTAAAGCAGCTCTATAGAAGATCATTATTAAACTCAATTCAAATTCAGAGTTAATTTAATTTAGTTCAATACTGGTGTTGATGTCACAAAATTAATAAATAATGAAACAAATTCAATTCAGCAGACAATGGTTTCATTATTTAGCTCAATTCAGTTAAATGTTGTTTCAGTTCAGTTTAATAACAAAGTTCATCAATATTGATGATGATTCTTTGATTATTTTATGTTGATTCAATTCAATCACTTGATTCAATTCACCTCAGAAATCACGTTTTTTTTTTGTTTTGTTTTTTACTTTTTAAGCAAATGATTGTTGCAATGTTTGGCAGTTTTGAAAAATTCAGCAGACAATAGTTAAATTTTTCAGCTCAGGTCGGTTTAATAACAATCTCGGTGCTGCAAAGTTCATCGATTATGACTGATTCTTTGATAAATGATAAACAGTTATTTAACACCTTTCTTTGCCTTCAGTGGAAATTAATTTCATAGTATGTCCTTTAAAATCTCTATTTTTGTCCAGTTCTTTTTTTTTTAGATGCTGATTGTGTGTTTTAAGTGGTTCTGTGTTCTTGTTCAGTTCATGTTTTCAGTCGATGGACTCATGCTGGAGTTTCACACACTCCTGGGCTGATCCGCTGCCGTGTTTAACCACTGTGTAAGACAGCTTGTTTATGTCACGGCTCCGTCTGTAGTGACCAGGGCCCCTCAGGTTATTTTCCTGGCGTCTGGTGACTCATCCCGGCGTTATCGGCCTCTCGAGTCGTGTTCCTGTCCAGACGGCTGGCTATGACAGGACGGCTAACACTCAAGTCATGAGGCTGAAGTGGCGTGCCTGAACCCTGACGCACGCAGGGAACACTTCTGTCCTCGCGCCGCCGTTCACTCGAGGTTTTTTGCGAGTAACACATGTTGTTTTTCAGCCAGTCTTTGAGATGTTAGAACCGTCTATTGCCACAAAACAACTTGTTTTAAACCATTTCATGCAGACATTGCTATTCCAATCCAAGGGCGCTTACCATAGTAGTTACTGGGGTATTCTGAGTAGCTGCTGTGTTGTTTCTTAATTAGGTTCTTGATTCAGTGCAAGGCTATGGGATTTTTTCAGCACCCAAACATTTGAAGAACGTCTGTAATACTTAAGCTGTCTTTTCACTATCGCTGACAAATGACAGAGCAGAAGTCGTTTATTTCTAATAGAGAGCTGTGGTCTTATGCATATGCAGAATTTGCGCTTCGGGAGCATTGAAATATTTGTATTTGTTTTATTAATTTGTAGCAATAGCCAAAAATACATTGTATAGGTCAAAATTGTCGATTTTTCTTTTATGACAAAAATCATTAAAATATTAAGGTCATGTTTCATGATAATTTGTAAATTTGCTACCATAAATGTATCAAAACTTAATTTAGGATTAGTAATATGCATTGCTAAGAACTTCATTTGGACAACTTTAAAGGCGTTTTTCTCAATATCTAGATTTTTTTGCACCCCTTAGATTACTGATTTCCAAATATTGTCCTATCCTAACAAATCATACATCAATTGAAAGCTTATTTATAATGGAAAGCTTTCATATGTTGTATCAATCTCAATTTCATAAATTAACCCTTTGGACCCTTTTTGTTGTACAGGGTCACATTTATGTATATGAATATTAACAAATGATCTATAAATTGTGTTTTAAATACATTTAAACTTTCAACACATTATACACTATTTTTGTAAAATGGGCAGGTATGAAAAATATCCCATTTATTTATTTATTTAATACTGTAATTATGTATTATTTTATAAGAATTATTTACGTTGATTTACCCTAGAAAACTTTCTATGCTTTTAAACTTTATATATATTTCTGTACTAAAACATTCGTCTTTTAACATTAAACACTATTCTTGTAAAATGAGTGGTTACGAATTATGTGTGAAATAATTATTTTATAATTACTGTAAATATATTAGTAATCTTTATTTGCATAATAGTTATAAAATAATTAGTTATATAATATGATTTATATATAAATAAAACCTTGTATGCTTTTAAACTGTAAATAATGTCAATTTTTTGCACTAAAAAAAACTGTCAATCTGTAAACACTATTTATGTCAAATCAGTGGTTAGAAATTATATCTGAAATGTTATAATTATTATTATTATATCAGTATTATGTACATAAATTACATAGTGTGTGTGTGTGTGTGTGTGTGTGTGTATATATATATATATATATATTTATATATATATATATATATATATATATATATATATATATATATTATACTTTTTATATGATTCTGTTGATTAGCTTTAGAAAACTTATAATAATATAATAATAATACAAATTTAACTATTTTTAAACTACAAATATATTTTTCACTAAAATGAGCACTTTTTGTAAATTCAGCAGTTACAAATTATGTCTGAAATAATTATTTTTAATTACTATTACTATATTATGTATATAATGTATGTAATTTATATATATATATATATATATATATATATATATATATATATATATATATATACATATATAATATAAAATCATTTAATATTATATTGTTTGTAATTCTATATATTGATTAGCTCTAAAAAAAAACCCTACGTTTTAAATCTATAAACATTTTTGCACTAGAACGTCAATTTTAGAACACTACTTCTGTCAAATCAGTGGTTAAAAATTATATCTGAAATTAGTATTTTAATAATGTATTTTTTAATGCAATTCTTTACGTTGATTCACGTTAGATAACCTTATGGCTTTCTTCGAAATGTTTTATGGGAAGTTTATTGGAGAACATCAATCTTTCTACTTCAATTTCACATTTAATCCACTGTGTTATTTGCAGTTTCTTAATTAAGAAATTGTCCAATTTCTGAGTGAAAATATTTAAATAACAAATTTGTGGAACAGTTGTTCAATGCTGAAGCTTACAGTAACAAACTCAACTCATGACTGTTTCCAAACAGGTTTCCCACAGATTTTCCCTCCCTGCAATTGGTTGAAAAATTGGATCGGTTTTTATTGCCGTTTTGCGCGCTCGTGAATCATCTCATGACTAAGTGCAGACGCGATGTAAATAAAAGATTCATTGTGTAGCTTAGAAAGCTTGATTGTAACGGAACTTTGTGAGATCTCTATAAACTAAGATTTGTGATGCTTTTAGTGATAATAAAGGGAGCGCGCTTTGCACTTTCCATGCTATAAACTTTAGTTTTTCTTATGTTTTGGGAATTACATCTGCATAGTTATGCTGGGTTCATTCTTGAAAGAGCGGTGACTGACACAGTGATATCAAAGCAATTGCAGGGGGAAAAAAATTCCCCCTTAGTTCAATTTTGTATGCAATGGCAAAGTGTATAGATTTAGTTTCGTTTTTTATTTAGCTAATTTAGAAAAAGGTTTGGAGCATTTTTTGTTCGTTAAATATACGTTTTTTTGTTTGTTTGTTTGTTTGTTTGTTTGTTTGTTTGTTTTACGAACAGCGCCCAGCAAAAGACTGATCATAGTCTGTTTGATCAGTTTGCCTTCTCAAATCATCACGACTTGCCTAAAATAAAATCTGTAGATATAAAACAGTTCAAGTATAGTTTAAACGTTAAAGATAAATGTGCGCGATTAGGGAAGAGTGGAAGATAAAGCCGCTTTGCAGGTCATTGAGGCACCAGCGCAATCACTTGCATTTTTTCAGTGGAAGCAATTTAAAATTATCCGTCATTTTTGCTCACAAAGAGTAATACATCAAAAAACGTTACAGTGTTTTTATAAAATAAAGAAAACAAAAATGATGCGCTTTCTGTTGTCTCATTCTTGAACAGGAGTGCTTAACAAAAATAAAGCGAAACGCATGCCTCACAGACATGATCAACATATCTATAGAAAGCTTTAAAACATTACTTAACGAAATAAAACAAATCGAAAACAAAAACTTGTTCATTGTGTAATCAGTAAAGATAAATTTCTCTCTCAAGGCGCCTCCAAAAAGGAGATTGCAAGTCAGGACCTTTGCGACATTGACTCAGAATACACTTTATTAATAAATAATTCAGATATGTGACCCTGGACCACAAAACAAGTCGCTGGGGTATATTTGTAGCAATAGCCAAAAATACATTGTATGGGTCAAAATTATAGATTTTTCTTTTATGCCAAAAATCATTAGGAAATTAAGTAATGATCATGTTCCATGAAGATTTTTTTGTAAAATTCCTACTGTAAACATATCAAAATGTAATTTTTGATTAGTAATATGCATTGTTAAGTACTTAATTTGGACAACTTTAAAGGTGATTTTCTCAGTATTTTGATTTATTTGCACCCTCAGATTCCAGATTTTCAAATAGATGTATCTCAGCCAAATATTGTCCTATCCTAACAAACCATATATCAATAAAAAGCTTATCTATTGAGCTTTCATATGATGTATATATCTCAGTTTTGTGAAATTTAACCTTATGACTGGTTTTGTGGTCCAGGGTCACATATGTCCTTACTCTTTCCCCGACACATTCATTATTTATTTTTACCGGTGCTTTGTGGCAAGTTTCAGCCTAATGCGTGCGATTGAACGCGGATCTCTTCCAGCTGCGCCATCCGAGCCGGTCTCGAAAGTAAAAGCGAAAGTCTTGTGTTGTTTCCACCAGCGCGGCATTTGTTTTTCTTCACCATAATTGATGGATGTCTAAAATATAAAAAATAAGGAGCAGCCTAAAACAGGCCCGATGCCGGCCCTGACATAATATGAAAATATGAAAATTATATCTGCGTCCTGTTATTTATTTTTTGGTATGCATTTCAGAAAAAAAAAAAAATGGTTAGGATTCAGGTGTAGTTGCAAATAGTGATTAATCCACTGGAAATTCTGATTAATCTGATTAAAAATTTTAATCATTTGACAGCCCTAGTTCAAAGTTGTTCTCCGTCTCGGCAGTGCGTGCAAACAGGAAGAGCTGACATATGGATCGGCGGTGGGGCCCCGCCAGCGGTTATGACAATGAGGGGCCCTGCTCCGACCTCTATAGGAAATCCACCTGTTCGGTTTGATAGTATCCCAACACTAAAGTGACAAGACTTGAATAGAGCCCGAGTCCCTCTTCTATGGGATTAAGCGGAATGATATGCCAAGTCCATCTTTTGTGTCCCCTCATAAAACCGCTGTCATTTCCAAAGAAATCTGTCTTTATTCTTTCCCTCGGGATAAAGCCACAAGCTTCGGGCCCGCCGAAGTGCACCTGATATTGAAAAGAGACACACAAAGAGCTGGTCTTTGTTCCGCGATATCTGTTAACCGTGGGCCGAGATGTTGGTCTCATCATATGTTGTTTTCGTGCGAATGCGTCTTCAGAATACGACCACAAGTTAAAGAGAAATGCGTGTTACGGGCGTTTTCCCATCTGTGATTGCTCTGGCCCTTCTTCAGTAAGAGCTGAGGCTTGTGTAGCTTGGTGAAAAAGGATGGAACTGATTTTTGCTCTGTGGGAAAACATGTGTTTATGGGGCGGCGTGTCAGAGACGCTTCAAGCATCTACATGTCATGTGATAAATGATGGCGCGGGGTCTCCGGGGGCCCGCCACCGCTGTGTTTGTTGTAAGAGTGACAAGCCTGAGATGGATTTACTCCGAGATGATCTTGAGTTTATACTGGAACTCTTTGAACAAGCGGGGCATTTGGATTGCCGTATCGAAGCCTTTCTGTTCAGCTGGAATGAAAATGTCACACATGTGTGGTTTAGAGCGTTTTGCAGTTTCAATGCAATTAGAGGTGATGGTGGTTTTAATGCTGTAAAGGTTAACAAGGATGTAAAAGCACCATTAAACTTGTGCACTGTATGAAAATGAAAACTTTAACCAAAATGAGAATAAAAGCTGAAAATATAAAAATAAAAGCTTTAAAAAAAATTTTTTTGCAACAATCTGAAAGAAGTTTAAATACTAAAATGGCTAAAATTAAAAGTAAAAAATAAATAAAATGACAAAAGTAGATCATAAAATTGCTAAAACTTAAAAAAAAAATTTAATGAAAATATAAAAATTAAGGATTATTCATAGAAATACATAGAAAAACTGAAAAAAAAAATGGAATTGTTGCATTGGAAACGACATGAAATGACTAAAGGTAAAACTAAAATATGACAAAAGCACTTCATAAAGTTAGAATGAAGCTGAAAACTTGAACCAAAATGAGAATAAAAACTGAAAATATAAAAATAAAAGCTTTAAAAAAAAATTTTTTTGCAACAATCTGAAAGAAGTTTAAATACTAAAATGGCTAAAATTAAAAGTAAAAAATAAATAAAATGACAAAAGTAGATCATAAAATTGCTAAAACTTAAAAAAAAATTAAATGAAAATATAAAAATTAAGGATTATTCATAGAAATACATAAAAAAACCTAAAAAAAAAAAAATGTAATTGTTGCATTGGAAACAAGATGAAATGACTAAAGGTAAAACTAAAATATGCCAAAAGCACTTCATAAAGTTAAAATGAAGCTGAAAACTTTAACCAAAATGAGAATAAAAACTGAAAATATAAAAATAAAAGCTTTAAAAAAAATTATGAAAATTGGATATTTTTTGCAACAATCTGAAAGAAGTTTAAATACTAAAATGACTAAAATTAAAAGAAAAAAAAAATTAAATGACAAAAGTAGATCATAAAATTGCTAAAAATTAATGAAAATATAAAAATTAAGGATTATTCATAGAAATACATAGAAAAACTGAAAAAAAATGGAATTGTTGCATTGGAAACAAGATGAAATGACTAAAGGTAAACCTAAAATATGACAAAAGCACTTCATAAAGTTAAAATGAAGCTGAAAACTTTAACCAAAATGAGAGTAAAAACTGAAAATATAAAAATAAAAGCTTTAAAAAAAATGTATGAAAATTTGATATTTTTTGCAACAATCTGAAAGAAGTTTAAATACTAAAATGACTAAAATTAAAAGTGAAAAATAAATAAAATGACAAAAGTAGATCATAAAATTGCTAAAACTTAAAAAAAAATTAAATGAAAATATAAAAATTAAGGATTATTCATAGAAATACATAGAAAAAATGGAAAAAAAATAGAATTGTTGCATTGGAAACAAGATGAAATGACTAAAGGTAAAACTAAAGTATGACAAAAGCACTTCATAAAGTTAAAATGAAGCTGAAAACTTTAACCAAAATGAGAATAAAAACTGAAAATATAAAAATAAAAGCTTTAAAATTTTTTATGAAAATTTGATATTTTTTGCAACAATCTGAAAGAAGTTTAAATACTAAAATGACTAAAATTAAAAGTAAAAAATAAATAAAATGACAAAAGTAGATCATAAAATTGCTAAAACTTAAAAAAATTTTTTATGAAAATATAAAAATTAAGGATTATTCAAAGAAATACATAGAAAAACTGAAAAAAAAAAATTAGAATTGTTGCATTGGAAACAAGATGAAATGACTAAAGGTAAAACTAAAATATGACAAAAGCACGTCATAAAGTTAGAATGAAGCTGAAAACTTTAACCAAAATGAGAATAAAAACTGAAAATATAAAAATAAAAGCTTTAAAAAAATGTATGAAAATTTGATATTTTTTGCAACAATCTGAAAGAGGTTTAAATACTAAAATGCCTAAAATTAAAAGTAAAAAATAAATAAAATGACAGAAGTACATCATAAAATTGCTAAAACTTAAAAAAAAAAAAATGAAAATATAAAAATTAAGGATTATTCATAGAAATACATAGAAAAACTGAAAAAAAAAATAGAATTGTTGCATTGGAAGCGAGACGAAATGACTAAAGGTAAAACTAAAATATGACAAAAGCACTTCATAAAGTTAAAATGAAGCTGAAAACTTTAACCAAAATGAGAATAAAAAAAGAAAATATAAAAATAAAAGCTTTAAAAAAAATTATGAAAATTTGATATTTTTGCAACAATCTGAAAGAAGTTTAAATACTAAAATGCCTAAAATTAAAAGTAAAAAATAAATAAAATGACAAAAGTAGATCATAAAATTGCTAAAACTTAAAAAAAATTAAATGAAAATATAAAAATTAAGGATTATTCATAGAAATACATAAAAAAAACTAAAAAAAAAAAAATGGAATTGTTGCATTGGAAACAAGATGAAATGACTAAAGGTAAAACTAAAATATGCCAAAGCACTTCATAAAGTTAAAATGAAGCTGAAAACTTTAACCAAAATGAGAGTAAAAACTGAAAATATAAAAATAAAAGCTTTAAAAATTTTTATGAAAATTTGATATTTTTTGCAACAATCTGAAAGAAGTTTAAATACTAAAATGACTAAAATTAAAAGTAAAAAATAAATAAAATGACAAAAGTAGATCATAAAATTGCTAAAACTTAAAAAATTTTTTTATGAAAATATAAAAATTAAGGATTATTCAAAGAAATACATAGAAAAACTGAAAAAAAAAAAATTAGAATTGTTGCATTGGAAACGAGATGAAATGACTAAAGGTAAAACTAAAATATGACAAAAGCACTTCATAAAGTTAAAATGAAGCTGAAAACTTTAACCAAAATGAGAATAAAAACTGAAAATATAAAAATAAAAGCTTTAAAAATTTTTATGAAAATTTGATATTTTTTGCAACAATCTGAAAGAGGTTTAAATACTAAAATGCCTAAAATTAAAAGTAAAAAATAAATAAAATGACAGAAGTACATCATAAAATTGCTAAAACTTAAAAAAAAAAAAAATGAAAATATAAAAATTAAGGATTATTCATAGAAATACATAGAAAAACTGAAAAAAAAAATAGAATTGTTGCATTGGAAGCGAGACGAAATGACTAAAGGTAAAACTAAAATATGACAAAAGCACTTCATAAAGTTAAAATGAAGCTGAAAACTTTAACCAAAATGAGAATAAAAAAAGAAAATATAAAAATAAAAGCTTTAAAAAAAATTATGAAAATTTGATATTTTTGCAACAATCTGAAAGAAGTTTAAATACTAAAATGCCTAAAATTAAAAGTAAAAAATAAATAAAATGACAAAAGTAGATCATAAAATTGCTAAAACTTAAAAAAAATTAAATGAAAATATAAAAATTAAGGATTATTCATAGAAATACATAAAAAAAACTAAAAAAAAAAAAATGGAATTGTTGCATTGGAAACAAGATGAAATGACTAAAGGTAAAACTAAAATATGCCAAAGCACTTCATAAAGTTAAAATGAAGCTGAAAACTTTAACCAAAATGAGAGTAAAAACTGAAAATATAAAAATAAAAGCTTTAAAAAAAATTATGAAAATTTGATATTTTTTGCAACAATCTGAAAGAAGTTTAAATACTAAAATGACTAAAATTAAAAGAAAAAATAAATAAAATGACAAAAGTAGATCATAAAATTGCTAAAACTTAAAAAAAAATTTAATGAAAATATAAAAATTAAGGATTATTCAAAGAAATACATAGAAAAACTGAAAAAAAATATAGAATTGTTGCATTGGAAACAAGATGAAATGACTAAAGGTAAAACTAAAATATGCCAAAGCACTTCATAAAGTTAAAATGAAGCTGAAAACTTTAACCAAAATGAGAGTAAAAACTGAAAATATAAAAATAAAAGCTTTAAAAAAATTTATGAAAATTTGATATTTTTTGCAACAATCTGAAAGAAGTTTAAATACTAAAATTACTAAAATTAAAAGTAAAAAATAAATAAAATGACAAAAGTAGATCATAAAATTGCTAAAACTTAAAAAAAAATTAATGAAAATATAAAAATTAAGGATTATTCAAAGAAATACATAGAAAAACTGAAAAAATGTATTTGTTGCATTGGAAACAAGATGAAATGACTAAAGGTAAAACTAAAATATGACAAAAGCACTTCATAAAGTTAAAATGAAGCTGAAAACTTTAACCAAAATGAGAATAAAAACTGAAAATATAAAAATAAAAGCTTTTTAAAAAAATTTATGAAAATTTGATATTTTTTGCAACAATCTGAAAGAAGTTTAAATACTAAAATGGCTAAAATTACAAGTAAAAAATAAAAAAAAAGACAAAAGTAGATCATAAAATTGCTAAAACTTAAAAAAAAAAATGAAAATATAAAAATTAAGGATTATTCATAGAAATACATAGAAAAACTGAAAAAAAAAATGGAATTGTTGCATTGGAAACAAGATGAAATGACTAAAGGTAAAACTAAAATATGCCAAAGCACTTCATAAAGTTAAAATGAAGCTGAAAACTTTAACCAAAATGAGAGTAAAAACTGAAAATATAAAAATAAAAGCTTTAAAAAAAATTATGAAAATTTGATATTTTTTGCAACAATCTGAAAGAAGTTTAAATACTAAAATGACTAAAATTAAAAGTAAAAAATAAATAAAATGACAGAAGTACATCATAAAATTGCTAAAACTTAAAAAAATTTTTTAAATGAAAATATAAAAATTAAGGATTATTCATAGAAATACATAGAAAAACTGAAAAAAAAATTGAATTGTTGCATTGGAAACGAGACGAAATGACTAAAGGTAAAACTAAAATTAAAAGAAATTAATTATATATATTTTTTAAATATGACAAAAGCACTTCATAAAGTTAAAATGAAGCTGAAAACTTGTACAAAATACAAAATTGACTAAAACTAAAACTCATATTAAAATTAATCCAATTTATCAAAATGCAAAATGACAAAAGCACATCATAAAATTACGAAAACTTACAATAACCAGAATGAGACATAAATCTCATTCATATAAGATGGATAAAGTTAAACTTAAAAAAAAAAAAACATAAATGAAAATTTGATTTTTTTTTTGGGCAACAATCTGGAAAAAGTTTAAATACTAAAATGATTAAAACTAAAATTAAAAATATATTTAAATAAATATTAAAAAAATTATAAAAATGACTATAAAGGCTAATGTATAATATAAATATTAGATTAGATTAAAAATAAATAAATAGAATAGTCACATTGGAAACTATTTGAAATAAGTTATTATAATGACTAAAACTATAATTAAATTAAAAAGCAAAATATAAAAAAATAATAAAAAAATAAAAGCACATAAAATTGCTAAAACTTTTACAAATGAAAATGACAAACTGAAAATATAAAAATAAAAGCTAATTTATAATATATATATTAGAAGTAAAGCTTTAACTTAAAAAAACTATTAAAATATATTTTTTTTCTTTTTCAAGTTTAAATTCTAATGACTAAAATTAAATATTTAAATAAATAATAATAATTAAAAAAGTAATAAAAAAAGACGAAAGTGCGTCTTAAATTTTTCAAAGCTGTAACCAAAATGAATGAAAACTGAAAATATTAAAATAAAAGCTAATTCAAATCATTATAATACTATAATAAGTAAACAGTTTGTAAATATACTAAAATAATGCTGGTGGGGAATAGATTAAAGCATAATGATCTTAATGTCATCTGTGCAAGAAATGGACAGAAACAGATGTACGATTTACCACTCTTATTTATCATTTTAAATGTATTGCAAATAAGATCTGAGAGTGAAAAATTGTTAGTAAATAACTATAATGCAGCTCTTTTCTTTTGCAAACTTTGAATGCATTAAAAATGTATAAAAAGCAGCTCAGACTTTCTGCCTAACATCTCATTTTGTGTTTTGCAGGAGAAACCAAGTGATCCGTGGTTGGGACGACTTGAAGGTGCGTAAATGATGACAGAAACTTGATTTATGAGTGTTAACTAGTCCTTTTAAAGCACTGAGCTGGAATCAGGCCTTTTTCAGTATTAGTGTCTCCTGGATGCGGCGGGTAAAAATATCTGCGATCAACATATTTTGATTACTGAAGTGGAACATTCCAGAAATTCCCTTCCGCAAACTCACAAGGATGAAAAATTCTGGAGCGTTTTAAACAGTCGCCCGATGACAAATAAACTACATGCGACCGTGGCCGTTTATTAGCGGCAGGAGTTTTATTGCAGTTCTGCATCTATTGAGGGTCAGTTAATGAATTGTTTTACAGTCGTTACTCATTACTCTGACGGCTTTAAGATGCCCGGGCTTGAGGAACTTCAATCCAGATCACTCACCATATTTGGTATGGTCTATGAGTTTGGTTTTGGTCTCACGTGATTTTTTTTTTTTTCAACACTGTTTCTCTTTTTGTGTTTGAGCTGAGAGACGCTTCTGTCCTCTGGAAATAAACTCAAGCTACAAGACTGTAAAATAAAGTTCAGCTCAGCCTTTGGAGGAAAACAAGCATCACATTTAGAGTCCAAATATTAATATTATTTGTGCGAGCGCTGGAACAGAATTGTCAAACTTTGTAGACATCATTCAGTGTTATTGCACTTATATTGCTTGTTCAGGGCTCAAAAGACATACTGTACTGCTTTCAGATTGTTTACGCAGTGTAGCAGGCCTTTAATCACATTTATTACTGATCAAAAGATTTCTTTATTGTTTTTGAAAGTCTCTTTTGTGCAGCAAGGCTGCTTTTATTTGATCAAAAAGTACTGTAAAAATAGTGAAATATTATTGTAATATAATGAAACTCTTTTCTATGTGAGTATATTGTACGATATAATTTATTTCTGTGATCAAACCTGAATTTTTTTAGCAACTTTACTTCAGTCTTCAGTGTCACGTGATCCTTCAGAAATCATTCTGATATGCTGATTTGCTGCTCAAGAAACATTTTAGGTGTGCTTTTTAAAAAAGAATGAAAGAAATGCTTTTATTCAGAAAGGATCCATCAAATTTATCGAAAGTGACACTACAGACTTTTATTATGCTACAAAAGTTTTCTATATCAAGTAAATGCAGCACTTTGTTCATCTGTGCATTAGAAACTAGATGAAATAATTAATAATAAGTCATACTAAAATGACTAAAGGTAAAACTTAAAAAAAAATGACAAAAGCACTTTGTAAAATTAAAATAAAACTGAAAATATAAAAACAAAGGCTAATATTAATATTACAAAAAATAAATAAAAACAAAAATTAGAAATTTTCTGTCTGAAATAAATAAGTACATCATAAAATTGCTAAAGCTTTAACAAAAATGTCAATGAAAACTGAAAAAATAAAAACGAAAGCTAATTCATAATATAAAAATTAGATTAGACTAGCTGAAATCATTTCAATTCTAAAATGACTAAAGGTAAAACCAAAATGAAAATAAATAAATATGACAAAAGCACTTGAAATTAAAATGAAACTGAAAATATAAAAATAAAGGCTCATTCATAATATAAATAGAAGATGGGAAAACATCAACTGCAACTGTCTGAAAAAAAGTTTAAATGTTAAAATGACTAAAAACTATAATTTAAAAAAAAAATGCATCAGATTTGTAAAAATTTAAAAAGATGCATCAAATTTATTAAAAGTGATACTAAGGACTTTTATTAGGCTACAAAAGATTTCTATTTCAAATAAATGCTGTTCTTTTGAACTTTGTTCATCTGTGAAAACCAAAAATAGAATTGTTGCATTAGAAATTAGATTAAATAATTAATACTAAAAGGACTAAAGGTAAAACTTAAATGAAAAAAAAAAATAACAAAGACAGTTTCGTAAAATTAACATGAAACTGAAAATATAAAAACAAAGGCTAATTCATAATATAAATATTAGAAAAATAATAAAAATAAAAACAAAAATTAGAATTGTCGCATTGGCAACTGTCTGAACAAAAATGTAAATGAAAACTGAAAAAAAAAATGAAAGCTAATTCATAATATAAATATTAGATGGAAAAAAAAATCAATCATGAAATCATTTTTAATTTTAAAATAACTAAAGGTAAAACCGAAATGAAAATAAATAAAAATAAAACATATTGAAATAAAGGATAATTCTCAATATAAATTGAAGATGGGAATACTTAAGCAACTGTCTAAAAAAAATTAAATATTAAAATGACTAAAACTATAATTGCAATAAATTCAAATTATTAAAAAATCTATCAAATTTATCAGATTTATCAAAAGTGACACTAAGGACTTTTATTATGCTACAAAAGATTTCTATTTTTAAATAAATGCTGTTCTTTTGAACTTTGTTCGTCTGTGAATCCTGAAAAATAAAATGTATCACGGTTTCCACAAAAATATGATGGTTTCCACAACTGCTTTTTAACATTGATAATAATCAGAAATGTTTCTTCATTCCTGAAGAATCATGTGACACTGAAGACTGGAATAATGAAGCTGAAAAAATTCAGGTTTGACCACAGAAATAAATGACATTTTGACAGATTCACACAGAACAAGGTTATTTTAAATTGTAAAAATATTTCACATTTTTTATGTATTTTTGATCAAATAAAAACAGCTTTGGTGTGCATAAGAGACTTTTAAAAACATTGAAAAATAGTAATGCATTCTTTGGGGATCAAACCAATGAACTTGGTGTGGGTAATGCCAAGGTGGGTTCAGTTCTCAGAAATTCTGTTTTAAATATTGCATAAAACATTTGCAAATAAAGCATCATATTCATACCATATGTTCAAGAGAACAAAATCTAACAGAACAGCATATGCATTTCCTGGGAATCATACCCCATAAACTCACAAGTAATGCCAAGGTCATGGGATCAATTCCCAGAAAATGTGCAAAAAATTGGAATGTGCATAAAATGTGCAAATAATGCACTGTTTCCATCCCATGTGTTCTAAAGAATAAATTGACCCCAACCGGTAATGCATTCTCTGTGAATTAAACCAACGAATGAACTTGGTGCAGGTAATGCCAAAGTGGGTTCAGTTCTCAGAAATTCTGTAAAAAAAAAATAATGTAAATATTGCATAGAAAATTTGCAAATAAAGCACCGTTTTCATACCATATGTTCAAGAGAACAGCTTATGCATTTCCTGGGAATCAAACCCATAAACTTGGCACAAGTAACCCCAAATTCATGGGTTTTATTCCCAGAAAATGTCAGAAAATTTTTAATATTGCACAAAACATTTTGCGAATAATGCACTGTTTCCATCCCATATGTTCTAAAGAATAAATTGACCCCAACTGTTAATGCATTCTCTGTGAATTAAATCAATGAACTTGGTGTGGGTAATGCCAAGGTGGGTTCAGTTCTCAGAAATTCTGTGAAAAATGTAAATATTGCATAAAACATTTGCAAATAAAGCATCATATTCATACCATATGTTCAAGAGAACAAAATCTAACAGAACAGCATATGCATTTCCTGGGAATCATACCCCATAAACTTGGCACAAGTTACGCCAAGGTCATGGGATCAATTCCCAGAAAATGTGCAAAAAATTGGAATGTGCATAAAACGTGCAAATAATGCACTGTTTCCATCCCATGTGTTCTAAAGAATAAATTGACCCCAACTGTTAATGCATTCTATGTGAATTAAACCAACGAATGAACTTGGTGCAGGTAATGCCAAGGTGGGTTCAGTTCTCAGAAATTCTGTAAAAAAAAAAAAAAAAAAAATGTAAATATTGCATAGAAAATTTGCAAATAAAGCACCGTTTTCATACCATATGTTCAAGAGATGCATGTTATGCATTTCCTGGGAATCAAACCCATAAACTTGGCACAAGTAACCCCAAGTTCATGGGTTTTATTCCCAGAAAATGTCAGAAAATTTTTAATATTGCACAAAACATTTGCGAATAATGCACTGTTTCCATCCCATGTGTTCTAAAGAATAAATTGACCCCAACTGTTAATGCATTCTCTGTGAATTAAATCAATGAACTTGGTGCGGATAATGCCAAGGTGGGTTCAGTTCTCAGAAATTCTGTGAAAATTTTAAATATTGCATAAAAAATTTGCAAATAAAGCACCGTTTTCATACCATATGTTCAAGAGAACAGCTTATGCATTTCCTGGGACTCAAACCCATAAATTGGCACAAGTAATGCCAAGGTCATGGGATCAATTCCCAGAAAATGTGCAAAAAATTGGAATGTGCATAAAATGTGCAAATAATGCACTGTTTCCATCCCATGTGTTCTAAAGAATAAATTGACCCCAACTGTTAATGCATTCTCTGTGAATTAAACCAACGAATGAACTTGGTGCAGGTAATGCCAAGGTGGGTTCAGTTCTCAGAAATTCTGTAAAAAAAAAAAAATGTAAATATTGCATAGAAAATTTGCAAATAAAGCACCGTTTTCATACCATATGTTCAAGAGAACATCTTATGCATTTCCTGGGAATCAAACCCATAAACTTGGCACAAGTAACCCCAAGTTCATGGGTTTTATTCCCAGAAAATGTTTAATATTGCACAAAACATTTGCGAATAATGCACTGTTTCCATCCCATGTGTTCTAAAGAATAAATTGACCCCAACTGTTAATGCATTCTCTGTGAATTAAATCAATGAACTTGGTGCGGATAATGCCAAGGTGGGTTTTAAATATTGCATAAAAAAATTGCAAATAAAGCACCGTTTTCATACCATATGTTCAAGAGAACAGCTTATGCATTTCCTGGGAATCAAACCCATAAATTGGCACAAGTAATGCCAAGGTCATGGGTTTGTTTCCCAGAAAATGTGAAAAAAAACGTTGATATTGCACAAAACATTTGCGAATAAAGCACTGTTTCTATCCCATGTGTTCTAAAGAATAAAATCGACCCCAACAGTTCATTCATTCTCTGTGCCAAGCATTGGAAATAAACATGTTATCATGCCATTGAAAAATAGTAATTATTCCAAACAGTTGACTAGTGCATATACATAATTCTGTGTTGAAGTTGATGATAGTGTCAGACTCCGGCTTTCTCAGCTCTGATCTGTTGTCTAAACATGTATCACGTGTATTTTTCTCAGTTTCCTCAGAATAATGCTCAGTAATGTGTGACTGAGATGTTGTGTGTCTTTTCAAAACATGTAATTTGGCTCCTGCTGACAAACACACGCATTTTCCCGCGGCAGACGCACTAATGTGCACGTATGCCATAATTGCAGTGGTGACGGATCTGGGATGTTCTGAGCTTTTACAGTGATGTGGTCAGTGGTGTTCAGTTTGGGTGCCATGACTTGTGGAAAAGACTCTCTCAAAATATGGTGTTAGTAGTGCAGTTGTGACATTGTTGACATCAAACTTTGGTTCTCGTGTGTCTCACAAACAAACATCAAATGAAATTTGCAGCTGACTGTAAGATTTTCAGCTGATTTTACAACTTTAGGTCTAGGAAGACTTAATGCACAAGTTGTATACATATTTTTATGATGCAATTTATTATTTAGGGTTGTAGTTATGTTCAACTAGCCATAATGTGCGTTTCCATCCAAAGCTGTGAACTAAACTTGTGCAAAAAATTGGATTGTTGCATAAAACATTTGCTAATAAAACACCGTTTTCATTCCGTGTGTTCACGAGAGTAAAATCTTCCTGGGAAAATGGCTCAAAGTATCAGTAATGCAATAATAACAAGTTGCTGCAAACAGTGAAGCATGTGCATCTTTTTTTAAATAAATTACTTAATTCAGATGAAATGCAATAACAAATGCTGTCATGTTATTTTGCAGCCTGATGTTTGGGAATACAATCGTTTGAAACCGTTCTGGGAGGTAATTATTCCAAATCGTTTTGATGACGGACTTCGATAAACTAGAACAATATTTCAAATTGTTTTCAATGCTGGTTAGTCCAGTTATCCAAACACATGATCTGCTTGTTGTTGCATCCAGGAACTTGTTCAGTAAAATGTGTTTCCATCATAGTTTATGTATGTTTTCTGGCCTAATAAAAAATCTTCCACTTCAATTGTGCATTTTAATGGATGTTTAAAGATTTTATGCACATCTTGCAATTTCCATCCAGTGTTTTTATGCAATATGCCCAAATTTCCCAAAAATAAATGGATGCAAACGAAGCTACTGTAGCCTGCTTTAGCAAGTACAATATCTTTTTAGAAATACTACCACAACAGTTCATGCATTCTCTGGGAATCAAACCCATGAACATGGCACAAGTAATGCTAATGTGGGTTTGATTCCCAGGAAATGTGTGAACATTGGAATATTGCATTAAACATTTGCAAATAAAGCACCATTTTATGTCCCATGTGTTTAAGAGAACAAAACAGTCAATGCATTCTCTGGGAATCAAATCCATAAACTTGGCGTGAGTAACATCAAGGTCATGGG
The DNA here is from genome assembly GCF_049309525.1 of Garra rufa. Taxonomy (NCBI): domain Eukaryota; kingdom Metazoa; phylum Chordata; class Actinopteri; order Cypriniformes; family Cyprinidae; genus Garra; species Garra rufa. Next base: position 3,361,193 of record NC_133380.1, on the reverse strand, counting down.
ATCGGTTCCCAGAAAATGTGCAAAAAATTGGAGTATTGCATAAAACAGGCAAATAAAGTGCTTCAATCCCATGTGTTCAAAAGAACAAAATCATGTTCGTGCATTTTCTAGGAATCAATGTTGGTTTGATTCCCAGGAAATTTGTGAAAAATTGGAATATTGCATTAAACACATGGGATGTAAAATGGTGCTTTATTTGCAAATATTTAAGAGAACAAAACAGTTAATGCATTTTCTGGGAATCAAATCCAGAAACTTGGCGTGAGTAACATCAAGGTCATGGGATTGGTTCCCAGAACATGTGCCAATAATTGGAATATTGCATAAAACATTTGGAAATAAATCACAGTTTACATCCTGTGTTCAAAAGAACAAAATCGACCACAACAGTTCATGCGTTCGCTGGGAATCAAACCAATGAACTTCGTGCAATTAATGCCAAATTAGAAATAGAAATTCTTAGAAATTCTGTGAAAAATTCAAATATTGCATGAAACTGTTTCAAATAAAGCACCTTTTCAAGCCATATGTTCAAGAGAACAAAATCTAACACAACAGCTTGCATTTCCTGGGGATCAAACCCACAAACTTGGTACAAGTAACATGGTTCAAGGTCATGGGTTCGATTCCCATAAAATGTGGGAGAAAATGTGAATATTGCACAAAAAATTTGCGAATAAAGAACCGTTTCTACCCCATAGGTTCAAGAGAACAAAATCTAACACAATAGCTCATGCATTTTCTGAGAATCAAACCCACAAACTTAGCGAGTAAAGAGTCAAACCCATGAACTTGATGCAAGTAGTCCCAAGGTGGCTTCAATTCCCAAAAAATGTGTAAAAAAAATGGAATATTGGGTGTGAGTAACGCCAAGGTCATAAGATCGATTCCCAGAAAATGTGCCAAATTCCATTCCATGTGTAAAGAGAACAAAATCGAACACAATATCTCATGCATTTCCTGGGAATTAAACCCATAAACTTGGCTTGAGTAATGCCAAGGTCATGGGTTTGATACCTGTAAAAATTGACAAAAAAATTAAATAAACATTTGTGAAAAAAAGGCACCATTCCCATTCCATGTGTTCAAGAGAACAAAATCTAAAATAACAGATCATGCATTTCCTGGGAATCAAACCCATAAACTTAAGTAATGTGTGAGTAATGGCAAGGTCATAAGATCAATTCCCAGAAAATTTGCAGAAAAGTTGAATTTTGCACAGACATGTGAATAAAGCATTGCTTCATCCCATGTGTTCAAGAGAACAAAATTTAACACAACAGCTCATGCATTCCCTGAGAATCAAACCCACAAACCTTCTGCAAGTAACTGAGGTCGTGGGTTTGATTCCCAGGAAATGCATGAACTGATAAAGTGCACATCCTGAATGCAATGGATAAAAATTCATAATGCATAAACGTGAATGTAAAATTAACACACGTCAGTCTTGATGCAGAATAAGAAATTTATTTCATAACAGTTACAAAGAACAAAATATTTAAAAGCATTTTTATCTTACATAAGCTGTACAGAGATGGCATGTATTTGACTCTAAATGATTCTGGAATAGACGCTAGAAGTATTAAATAGAAAATTGAAAAAAAAAATTAAAGTTGATGGAAAAATATGAAATATTCCATTTATCTACTGTACAAAACAACAACTTGAAAATGGAATCCATTCTATTGTACCCTGATACATCGTTTAGGCCTCTTGCGCATTTAAAAAGTATTTTACAAAAGAATCCGATGGCCTCGCCATCTCACAATAGCTAAAATCTTGGCCTCTTTGGTTCCATAATTCGGTATAATACATTTGAACAGAATTCAGTTTCAGCTTCTATAAAAATAACTTTTCTTTTTTTTTTTTCAATGGCAGGTTTTTTCTTTACTAATAATGCAGCTTCAGTGCAAACATTGTAACAACCATCCGCTCAGAGTAGGAAGCGAAAGTTTACATTTCAAGTATTGAAAACAGTTTATAACAAGTGGGTCATCCGGTGTTGGTCACTACTATACATTGCATAGCTTGTGCGGCACTTATTTCAGAGGAATCGTGAACGAGGCGCGCCACTTCGCCTTCAAAGGCATGCAAGTGCTTTATATTGTGCATTTACGGTATTTTTTGCAAGTGCTATGCTGCACCATGACGTAACTGGAGAGTTTGGCAACTCATTCGGCTTGTTGCATGAATAATCACAACCGAGACATAACAAGACATGCCTCTTGATTTATGAATGGACCTCATGTCTGTCATGCTGTAGCTCTTTGCGGATGTTCGTTGAAGACGGATGCTCTCGAATGGATTGGTTGTCACCCAGTGGACTCAATGTGGGAAGTGCTGGCGTTGTTTTGAGAAGATGGTCAGTGCTTTTTGGGAAGGTACGCAGATATAAATGTCTTTTGAGAAGATCACCCCTTCTCTTTCCATTTTTGAAGACGAGAACCAAACTACACTCTTAAAAATAAAGGTTTCAAAAGGGAAGAACCATTTTTGGTTCCTCAAAAACCTTTCAAAACAGTCAATAGTTCTTAATGGAATAGTGAAAATGTGTTATTTACTCGCCTTTGCGCCATCCAAGTAGGTGACGTTTTTTCTTTAGTAGAACAGGAAAGAGTATTTTATAGCTGAAACCGTGGTGATTAAATTAAATGCAAGTCAGCGGTTGCCGGGTTTTGAGAAAAAGAAAAGCAATGAATACCCTTGGCTCTGATGATATATTGATGTCTTATAAAGCGAAACAATCAGTCTGTGCATGATACCGAACATTATTTACAACATAAAATACCTGTAATCGTTGCGTGATTATTTAAGTGAACTAGTGAATTGAACCAGTTCATTGAAACTTACCCTGCTGAAAAAAAACAGCTAAAACCAGCCTTGGCTGGTTTTAGCTGGTCAATCAGGCTGGTTTTAACTGCTCATAGCTGGTCAGCAGACTGGTTTTAGAGGGGTTTTGGCCACTTCTCCATGCTGGTCTTAGCTGGTCAGGCTGGGAGACTAGCTAAAACCAGCTACTTCCAGCTTAAACCAGCTAAGACCAGCGCTAGGCTGGTTTTAACTGTTTTTGTTTTTTTTCAGCAGGGTACTGTCCAAAATAATCAGTTCATGGAAAATAATCCTTTTTCCTGTTTGTCTGCAGCTCTGGATTACAGAAAATAATGTAAATAATGTTCAGTTTCTTGCACAAATCGATCATTTTGCTTCAGAAGACCTCAATATATTGTCAGTAGCTGTGGACATTAATTTTCTGTTGCCTGTATAAGCTTTTTAACTCTTAAAGTTATGAATCACCAAGGACCAGTGTTGGGGGTAACGCATTAAAAGTAGTGCAAGTTACGTAATAATATTACTTTTTTCAAGCAACTATTAAAGTAACACTACTTTTTAATTGATAAAAAATAGTTACTTTTTCAAATAAGTAATGCCAGTTACTTTCCCCCCCATTTATTGATTAAAAGCTCTCCTGTTGAGAGAAATGTGAAATGTGAACATGCATTAATTCATCTCACTCACTTAAAAAAAAGTATTTCTCAAAATGAACTAAAACTGTGAAATTCAACTCGGAATATGATGAGAATATTATGTATTTAATCTCATTTTATTAGCCGATGTCTTTGCTCCCAATCTTCGATGATACAATTTATCCATACTAATAAGCAAAAATTACTTAAGATAATCTACACATTTGTTTTCCCTTTTTATTGCTGAAGAGTTGACATTTTTTCTTCTGTGGTCTACTACGCAGACGTGAATTTACTTTTCTCTAAACCTGAGGCTTTTAGTGTGAAAAGGCTTTTACATTTGCAAAAAACAGAACTTTTTATATTAAAAACAAACAAGCAAGCCCTGCCCAGATTTGAAAAGTAACGTAAAAGTAACGTAACGCATTACTTTCCATAAAAAGTAACTAAGTAATGCAATTAGTTATTTTTTTAGGCAGTAACTCAATATTGTAATGCATCGCTTTTGAAAGTAACTTTACCAACACTGCCAAGGACTACCGTTTCAGCAAAAAAAATCTCCTTTACTGTTCTTCTTGGATGGCCTGAGGATGAGTAAATTATAAAGCCTTTAAGTATAATTAAGAATGAATCTAAAGTACCTTTTTGACCAATAGATCTCGCCTTTGAACCTTTGTTTTTAAGAGTGCAAACAGAGATAAAAGCAATCGTGTGACAGAATCGTACAAACCTGTAGACTGGAACTAAATCGCTCGATGATTAAGGAACATAAATATATGTACAAAGATGCGTGGAAGAGTTGGGGTGTGCGTGTGGATTTGTGAGCACGGATAAGTCATAAATATTAGTTTCTTACTATAATATTTTGGAAGTCTCAAGCGCAGCCGCACTCCTCGACGATCATGTTGGGAACGTCCCGTTTGACGATGTTATATTCGTCGTCGAAGTACAACATGGACATGGTGCTGAGTTTGGTCGGGATGCAGCAAGAGTTCATGGATCCCGGACTCATTCCTCGCATGCGGTATTGGTTCACGACGGCGGTGTGGAAAGACGAAGCCGATCCGGGAACTCCGGCCATGTACGCCGGACAATTCCCTTCGCAATAATTCCCAAAGTACCCTGACGGGGCGATGATCCAATCGTTCCATCCGATGAGGCGGAAGTCGATGTAAAACTGTTGGCGGCAACACAAACTGCTGCTGCCGTCGCATTCGAGGCCTCGTTTGCGGATGCGGTGTTTGTTGTCGGCCGCTCGGGCTTGGACCACAAGGAAAGGGCGATGGGATTCGTCGGCCGTGTTTACCAAAATAGGCACGACGCCCATCTTGTCGCACGCTTCGCACCGTACGTCCAGGTTCTGCCGGCGATCACCTTTGGCGAAAACCATTTGCACGGCGTCCGTCAAGGGGAAAGTGTGCCAGCCGCTGCGTTTGAGATCCACGCGCTTCTCCACCAAGTTCCACTTGCTCCCGAGCCCCGGTTCCTGCGAGTAAACCTTCACCGTGACCTTCCTCCTGGAGCCTTTCTCCAAAACATTAGGCAGAAGTTTGAAGTACAACCACAGGCTGGCCTGGGACACGTACAGGTTCTGGTTGCCCTCGTTGGAGATGGCAAAAAACAGGCTGGTTTTGGAGGTCAGCGACTCGTCTGTGGGATCAAGAGAAGAGAGAAACGATTAGCTCAGTGCAGTGGTTTCTCAGCTGACTCGTAAACCTGATGAACCTGGTGAACTCAAAGCCTATAGGATAAAGACTCAAGACATTAACATTCAGAGAGGGCAGCGAATCTCTAAAACCGTCATGAATGGCCCCCTAAACTTGGACCACTTCAACCTAAAGACATTAAATCGTGTTGGTTCTCATGAGGTTCTCATTACATGTAAGATAGTTCATTTATATTATTTTAAAAAAATTTCATATACTTTACAATTTAAATAATATACTATATAATCATATAGTAATAAATCTAAGTAATAATATAATATAAATAAATATATTTTGGTATATATTCATGCATTTTATAAATATTAAATTAAACATCAGCATAAAGGTAAAAAAAATTACTAGTACTATATATACACTATTAATATATAATATAAAAAAATACTCATTTTATTTATCATTTTATATAGTTACAGAAATGGGAAAAATATGCTTAATTTACAAACATAATGTCACAATGAATATATCTTTTTGTCTTATAGATTTGTCAAATATAATTTATTTTTTCTGATTTTAAGATAAAATGCAACCCTGTTCTTGGAGGATTTTATAGGGTTTACCCATACTGTTTTATTGAACTCTAAATTAAATTAGATTAAAATTAAATTTAACATAAATTTGATTTCATATGTTAACATTGCAGTCATGAGAATAGGTGAGAAATGTGCCATAAAAATAAGATCAATAAATAATTTTTGTTGTCTTGTAAATTCTGGACAAAATGAAGCCCATTTACAAGACAACAAAAAATATTTATTGAAAATACATTTCTATAATTATTTCTATATATGTGAAATTGTAAAATATGAATTATGCAAATTTTTTGTTTAATCAAAGGTTAAATAAGATGGGTGAATCTCAGAAAAAAAAATTAGATATACTATCTATACAAATAAAAATAGATATTCTGCACAAAATGAAGCCTATTTTTATGTTTATTTTCATTTGTAAATTATGTTACTTTTTTGGGATTCACCCATCTTATTAATCTAAAATTTTGCATAATTTATATTTTACAATTTCAAAAATATATAAATTATTATATATAATTATAGAATGTATTATATATAATATATAATTTCATATGCTCACAATTCTGATGTGAAAATAGAGGTGAAATGTGCTTAATTTTCATGAGAAAATATATTTTCATATTATAAATAACCTCATTTTGCACAGAACAGAATAGACCTTTGTGCAAAATTTATTTAAAAAAAATATAATTTCTAATTTGACCTCAACATGTTTTTGGAAAGTTTAATAAGATGCATCTATTTTATTTTATTGAACCTTAAATTTAACTTAAATTCAACATAAATTAAAGGCAAAAAAAATGTCATAAAAATCATGAAAATAAATAGTCCTATAAACAAGCTACTATTTGAGTAGAATATAAACTGGGACCACTTGAAATGTTTCCTAAAATGTTTCATGAGATGCACCCATTTTATTTTACTAAACCTTAAATTAAACTTAAGTTTTGAATTAATTAGAAGCAGAACAAAAACAAATACTACCATGATGAATAAATGCTTTGCAATTTGAATAATGAACTAAACGCCTTGAAATCTAAATTCTGTGCAGAATATAGTCATTTGTATTTCTTCTGATTTTAGGTTGAAATACAACCCAGACACATTCTCTGGAAGTTTAGCTGCTGATTATTGCATGGTTAAATGCATGTTCTCAGGGTCTCATGACAGCAGCGGTATTCTGGGGTCCGATCCAGTGCTGCCGGGGGTCTGGATGGAGATGACAGGAGTCAAGAGAGCTTATGAGAGAACAACACAACGCTGCAAAGACTTCCTGTGAGCCGCAGAGACTCACAATGAACCATGAGACGTCACAGGAAACGTGGACATACAGCCGTACAGTGAGAGCGCGATCAAGCACATCCCTTTGACATTCACAAAAGGACACATTTACATGATATTGAACGCTTCTGGAGCCACCGAACACTCCAGATTCATCCAAACTCATCTCTTCTGCTTACAAACGATAAATCTAAAGTAACTTTTCACCTGTTTTATCATCCAGCAGGTGAAAAGCATGCATATGATCACACGATTGGCTTAGCAAACAAACTAAAATGCTGTTTTTCGGTCTTTCTCTCAGGTTTTCCCTGGAACCCATACAGACTTCAGCATAAAATAAGAAGTATGATCGTTCTGTCTCTCTGTAATGCATTAATAAATCTGAGCCTGCTGGAAAGTATCCGCAAAACACATGAAATAGAAATGTTTAAAAGTAAATCTGAAAATATTCAGTATTTGTCATGCGCTTTGTATACTTGAGCGCAGCTGTGCCGAGAAAGAGAGAGAGAGAGAGGGTCACATGGGCGGCTCGCAGGCCTCTGATTGGATAATCACATTTGGTTTGAGCACAGCACTGTAACTCATTTAAATGTAAACTCTGTCCTGCTGAATTAGGGATAATACTTCATGAAAACTTTCATTAGTAACTATAACAAACAATATTACACTGTGGGATGCTTCACAGATCATGTTGTCCCAAGTGACTTTTTGTTCCCGAGTACAAAACTGAGTATTAAAGGGAAAGTTTATACAACAATGAACACAATGAAATAAAAAAAAAGGTTTATATATGTACTAATATAACGCAGTTTTTAACAATTTTCAAAAATCATGTTTTTCTTTATGAATTCCAATTAATCTCAGTCAAACTACAGTTGTGGCCAAAAGTTTTGAGAATTACCTAAATATTGGAAATTGGAAAAGTTGCTGCTTATGTTTTTATAATAGCAATTTGCATATACTCCAGAATGTAATGAAGAGTGATCAGATGAATTGCATAGTCCTTCTTTGCCATGAAAATTAACTTAATCCCCAAAAAACTTTCCACTGCATTGATAAGAAGGCTTCAGGGCATCCAAGAAAGTCCATCAAGCGCCAGGATGGTCTCCTAAAGAGGATTGAGCTGCGGGATCGGAGTGCCACCAGTGCAGAGCTTGCTCAGGAATGGCAGCAGGCAGGTGTGAGCGCATCTGAACGCACAGTGAGGACAAGACTTTTGGAAGATGGCCTGGTGACAAGAAGGGCAGCAAAGAAGCCACTTCTCTCCAAAAAAAAAAACATCAGGGACAGATTGATCTTCTGCAAAAAGTATTGCGAATGGACTGCTGAGGACTGGGGCAAAGTCATATTCTCCGATGAAGCCTCTTTCCGATTGTTTGGGGCATCTGGAAAAAGGCTTGTCCGGAGAAGAAAAGGTGAGCGCTACCATCAGTCCTGTGTCATGCCAACAGTAAAGCATCCTGAGACCATTCATGTGTGGGGTTGCTTCTCATCCAAGGGAGTGGGCTCACTCACAGTTTTGCCCAAAAACACAGCCATGAATAAAGAATGGTACCAAAACACCCTCCAACAGCAACTTCTTCCAACAATCCAACAACAGTTTGGTGAAGAACAATGCATTTTCCAGCACGATGGAGCACCGTGCCATAAGGCAAAAGTGATAACTAAGTGGCTCGGGGACCAAAACGTTGACATTTTGGGTCCATGGCCTGGAAACTCCCCAGATCTTAATCCCATTGAGAACTTGTGGTCAATCCTCAAGAGGCGGGTGGACAAACAAAAACCCACTAATTCTGACAAACTCCAAGAAGTGATTATGAAAGAATGGGTTGCTATCAGTCAGGATTTGGCCCAGAAGTTGATTGAGAGCATGCCCAGTCCAATTGCAGAGAAGGGCCAACACTTCAAATACTGACTCTTTGCATAAATGTCATGTAATTGTTGATAAAAGCCTTTGAAACGTATGAAGTGCTTGTAATTATATTTCAGTACATCACACAAACAACTGAAACAAAGATCTAAAAGCAGTTGAGCAGCAAACTTTGTGAAAACTAATATTTGTGTCATTCTCAAAACTTTTGGCCACAACTGTACAGTTAGGTTATTTTGATGAAGTAAAAAGAATCTGAATCTCTGTGACTCAAACCATCAGGAAACCAAGACAAGCCTGTTCTCAGTTAATCTGCCTGCCAGCGGAGCCCAACAATAGTCGGGTGGAGCCGTTTAATGCCACAATACAGAGTCCACCTCCACAACACAGCACAGGTAATCAGTGTGTGTCTGTGCTTCGCTCACCTTCACTTCCTGTGCTTAGCACTGAACACACAAACAACTACACTTACATCTGAGTGCTGTCTGTGCATGTAAACTGCATAATGCTGGTGTGTTCTTATTAGTGGCTGAAAGGATGTTATTGTCAATTTGTTAAAGTTGGAATGCTTTTAGTATGTTGCTATGTGGTTGCTAGGGTACGCTTGCTATCCTGAGTGACTTTTATATCCTGGGTCCTTTTTGTTGATGTTTTAGCATCTGACAGGTGAAAATTGTGAGTCTGATCACTTAATATTATAGCATCTGTTAATATTTTGAAGTACATTTACATTATTTATTTTTATATAGAGTTCTATATAGTTTTAATTTATATTTATTTGTTTTATTGATTTTAGTATTTAAATTTAAAAATTATTTGAATTGCTAGTTATATTATATTATATTTATAATTTTTATTAACTGTATTTCAAATTTCAAAAACAATTAGTTTTTATTTACTGTTATTATACTTTTATTTTTACTTATATTTACTTTAATTTGAGTAATTTTAGTATCTCAATTTAGTACCAAGACAACAGTTTTTTTTCATCTACATTTTTCCATCTAATATATTTTATATATTTTATTAGATTTGATTTAATATCAGTTTTATTTCAAATTGTTTTAATTTACATTTATTGCTGTTTTAGTTGCTTTACTTCAGTATAAACTTATTTCAGGACATTATTTTCATTTAAAGTTTTTCATGTAACATTTATATTATTTATTTTTATACTTATATTACATGAATAATATTTTTATTGTATTATTTATGTTAGCTTTATTTGAATAAAATTTAATTAAATTGAATAAAATTTAATTTAAATTTACTTCAATTTTATTTATTTTACTAATTCAATTTCAACGTACTTATTTTAGTATTTATTTCTTAATATTCATTCGATTTTATCTAATAATTTATGACATTTAATTATATAATATACATTTCATTATATTAGGTTTTATATAATCTTTATTTTAATTATCAAAACCAAAAAAACGATTTGTTTTTATTTACTTTTATTTCAGTTTTAGTTTTAGTTATTTATTTAGTAATTAGTACTTCAATGAAAACTTAATTTCAGTTATCTACCAAGTCAGGTTTTTTTTTTTTTTTTTTTTTAGTTTTTATTCTAATATTTTATTTTATTTTATTATATTGTATATGTGACCCTGGACCACAAAACCTTTATACATTATATGAAAGCTGAATAAATAAGCTAGGATAGGACAATATAAGAAAATCTAAAATCTGAGGGTGCAAAAAAATCTAAATACTGAGAAAATTCCCTTTAAAGTTGGCCAAATAAATTCTTAGCAATGCATATTACTAATCAAAAATAAAGTTTTGATATATTTACAGTTGTAAATGTACAAAATATCTCCATGGAACATGATCTTTACTTAATATCATAATGATTTTTGGCATAAAAGAAAAGTCATTTTGACCAATGCAATGTATTGTTGGCTATTGCTGTCCTTAACTAACCCTGTGCTTGTTCAGTTTGTTACACAAACAGCACTAGTTACTCAGCGTTAAGTGTTTGTTGAGATCACTAACCCGTAGTAGAATCACTAGTGATGGCTGAACAAGGAGGGATGGTGTTTACTGTCACCGCCATTTCCAGCTGGCAAAATCAAAGCGCAAAAGCGCAGCTAAAAACAAGCGTTGACGTGGGGCGACGCATGATTACAGGTTGGACGGCTTCCCGCTTCGATTCAGGCCTTTTGCAAAGCGCCGGAGCACATTCATCATTGGGCTCTAATAGACAGCGCGAGCGAATTATCCCTCTTGGCAGCCTTCCTCACCTGAGTCTCCACACACCATTAAGATGTCACAGAAACCTAGAGGGACTCAATTGGCCTCTGCCAGCGCAGGGCAGCACCATTCTTAAAGAAAACGAGATCCTCAAGAAGATCCTGGACGTCTTCCAGAGCTCCATGTCCTGAGGTCACCCCGCATCCTAATGAGACTTCGCAGAATCCAAACCCGCTCCGTGACGGCTTTATTAGCTCACTGCCACTGCAATGGCAAACTTAACCTTAAAACTGTCTTTAGAGGTGCTACTTTGTATAGAAGTATCATAAAAGGATGGATTTTTGAAAAAGAAGGTTTTAGATTTGAAGTTCATTTGCAAAAACAGATTAACAGTTTTCAAAAAGCATGTTTTTCATGCATTCCAAAAATCTCAATCAACTGCAATTGGGTTATTTTGATATAAAGTAAAAAATATCTAATAACTAACACAATAAAACAATTAAAACATGATTTTTGAAAATTAAAAAAAAACAAAGTTGTCTGTTTTTGCAAATAAACTTCATTTAACATTTTAAGTTGAATATAATTTTTAAATATATTTTTATTTGAATTTTAATTTTTAAATCATTTGAAATATTTTTTATGATTATTATTTTTTTTTTTTTATAATATTTGAATTTTGAATATAATATTTAAGTCTTTAAAGTTTTTATTTATTTTTTTGTATTCTTCTTGTTATAAATTTTCTTATAAAATTTGTAAGTTCTTATAAATTTTTATAAAGTAGTTTTTATACAGTTTTAACTTCATTTTATTTCTATCTATATATATATATATATATATATATATATATATATATATTACTTATTTTTCACTTTTTTGTCTTACTTTTTCATTTATTTAATTTTATTTTTTGCTTATTTTTATTTATGCATTTGTATTGCTTATTTAAAATTGAACTATATATATATATTTTAATATATATATATATATTACATTTTCAATTATTTATAGATGAAGCATTAAGTCAGCATTATGCATTATATTATATTTTTGATTACAGCTATTATTTTTCCTGGTCTCACTGTAAATGATTCATAAGAACATGCTATTCCGAAAAATATTCTTTATAATCTTTCATCAAAATATAATACTTGTTTTACCTCTAAAATTACTTTTCAGTTGACATCATCAATCTAGTTGAAAGCATTTTTTATTTTACATTTATGCCTTATTTTTTGGAATTTTGAGATTTATACATAATTTGAAAGCTCAATTAATAAATTCAGTTTGTTTTATTAGGATAGGACAATATTTGGCTGGGAATGGGATACAACTAAAATATGAAATCTGAGGGTGAAAAAATCTAAATAATTTAAAATTGTCCAAATGAAGTTCTTAGCAATGCATATTACTAATCAAAAATTAAGTTTTGATATATTTACGGTAGGACATTTACAAAATAACTTAATTGAACATGATCTTTATTTAATATCCTAATGATTTTTGGCATAAAAGAAAAATTGATAATTTTGACCCATACTATGTATTTTTGACTATTGCTACAAATATACCCATGCTACTAAAGGCTGGTTTTGTGGTCGCAAACATTACACATTATTAAAGTAAAATGGGTTTTTGCCATGAAAATGGCATATCGTGTTGACTATAAGTGGAAAACTTAAAGCAAAGGGCTCAGAAAAGGAGTATAAAACCACCAAACGTCATTTTAGCAGCAATTCTGCGAAACAAAAATATGTTGCATCCAGTAACCTGATGCGAGCCCATATATAAACCATCCAATATTTCACCAGCCATATGTGAACGGTCTGGACGTGTGGCACCGCTGCTTATTTTAAATCTCCATCATTTCAGTAAACGCGTCCTGGGTCTCGTCCGGATGCGAGTCTCATCTTGGCAGCCGAAGAACAGCGCAGCACAAAGGGTCAAAAGGTCCAGATCTGCCCTGGGTTTCGGATAATTGGCCTTGTCCTAAATGGTGCTTGAAATCTACGGTGCATTGGTGAGATTCTACTCTGCGTGCTTTACTAAGACAGCATTGATTTATTGTTTTTGAGCGTACGCATCAGCTCTTTGCTCCTGAAGTTATTTTAACCTTGAACTCTTGCTGCATCCTGCGCAATTTGTTTAGCAAATTCAATACAAGCTGAAAAACCTCAATTCTGCTTGTGAAGTCAACATGAAACACTCTTTGCATCCCATTTTACTTGCATAATGTGACAGATTTTTTGAATGTAACAGGATATTCAAGAGGGAGAAAATGCAGCACGGGACGTGATTGTTTCCAGTGGAAATTGATGGTGGCGGACTGTACGTGTATAACACTTTTGAGGTGGACTTTTAAGGGCTAAAGGTCAAGTTTATTCTTACGTAAAGCAGCTTTATGAAACAGATATTATTTGATTTTGCTGATGCTATGTTTATTGCATTAACTAATATTGGATTACTAGATGTTTGACGTCAACTGCGATAAAAAGAGTCTTTTCGGTAGTTATTGCATTTGAGGAAACATCCTTGAGACAAACGTCTTTTGTCTTTGTATGCATGAAATGTGATCATAAGGCACTATGGCAGATTGATTTTCAGTTGCAGTCCAGTAACTTTAAAGGTTTTATATAGTTCATCTACAAATCATAGTTTGCTAAAAATGTCTTAACCCTTAGGACATCCAAGATGTAGATGAGTCTGTTTCTTCATCAGATTTAGAGAAATGCAGCATTGCATCACTTGCTCACCAATGGATGTCAATGGGTGCCGTCAGAATGAGAGTCCAAACAGCTGATAAAAGCATCACAAGTAATCCACACCACTCGTCTATCAGTTAACATCTTGAGAAACCAAAAGCTGTGTGTTTGTAAAAAACAAATCCGTCATTAAGACATTTTAACTTTGAACCATTGCTTCCAGCCAAAAGTCCTCCAGTGAAAAAGTCCATCTCCTGTTGTTTCTCACATCAAAATTCCACCACATATTTGTTTATAAACTGTTTTGGCTTGTTTGGCCAGACCACTTTTTCTCTGAAAGAAGTGTTGTTATGGATTATAGACTTGGATTTTAGCTGAGAGCAATGGTTTGCAGTTAAAATGTCTTAATGATGGATTTCTTTCTTACCAACGCACAGCTTTTGGTTTCTCAAGATGTGAACTGATGGACTGGAGTGGTGTGGATTATTGTGATGTTTTTATCAGCTGTTTGGACTCTCATTCTGACGGCACCCATTCGCTCCAGAGGATCCATTGGTGAGCAAGTGATGGAATGCTACATTTCTCCAAATCTGATGAAGAAACAAACTCATCTACATCTTGGATGGACTGAAAGTGAGCACATTTTCAGCAAATGTTTTTGTTTTTGGGTGAACTATTGCTTTTAACAGCATTTTCAGTCCTGTTCCTCAACGCATTCACTCATGAGATAAGTATTAGGACCTGGATTGAGAAACACCAAAGTCATACCGGTAATAATTGTGACCCTGGACTTCAGAACAGTCTTAGGTAACACGGGTATATTTGTAGCAATAGTCAACAATACATTGTATGAGTGAAAAATTATTAAAAAAAAAATTTAAGTTAAGTAAAGATGTTCCATGAAGATATTTAGTAACTCTTCTACCATGAATATATCAAAACTTAATTTTTGATTAGTAATACGCATTGCTAAGAACTTCATTTGGACAACCTTAAAGGGGATTTTCTCAATATTTTTTTTTTATTATTTTTTATTTTTTTAGCACCCTCAGATTCCAGATTTTCAAATAGTTGTATCTTATCCAAATATTGCCCTAACCAACCATACATCAATGGAAAGCTTGTTTATTCAGCTTTCAGAGGATGTATAAATCTCAATGTCAAAAAATTGACACTGATGACTGGTTTTGTGGTCCATGGTCACAATTGCAACTGAAAGTTGTGCTGTATCTGTTTTCATGATTCACTGCTTTAGATAATAAATCTTTGATGCATTTTAATTGATTGAGAGCAGATATTTTACAACTGATTTGTTGGAGGTGGCTTCAGTTTTGTTTCTTTAACAGGATTGTGAATGAATGAACAGTTTACTGTGCGATTCTCGAACCCTGAATGCTATTTTTAATAAAAGGTTCTGATTCTTCATAGATAAAATCATTAAAAAACACAATATTCTGAACTTCCGTTGCTTTCAAAGAACTCAAAACACTGATCTGAACAACCTATAATGAATCTCCAAAGAATCTTATAGCAAGCTTAAACACCCAAAAACGAATTCCCTTTATACCATTTTTCTTTGTAACAAACAGGTTAGCTTACAGTAAAGAGCATCACCTCTTACACATGGCAAACAGACCGGGGCTAGTTGTCACAAGTGCAAAATGTCAGTAATTATAAGTTTCTGAGTCAAACATGAAGTGGTTTTCACTGTCAGTAGTTTTTATGATGATTTCAAACACATCTAAGCCTAAAGTCACTTTAAACTTATTTCATCCAGACTAAAATGCAATGCTTTTGTAATATCCGTACATATAATAAAAGAACACCAACATACATTGATAAAAGAAGAAGTCACTATATGTGACCCTGGACCACAAAACCAGTCTTAAGTAGCGTGGGTTTATTAGTAGCAGTAGCCAAAAAGATCAATTTTTCTTTGATGCCAAAAATCTAAGTAAAGATCATGTTTCAATAAGATATTTAGTAACTTTTCTACTATAAATATATCAAAACTCAATTTTTGATTAGTACTATGCATTGCTAAGATCTCCATTTGGACAACTTTACAGGCGATTTTCTCGCTATTTAGATTTTTTTGCACCCTCTCAGCCAAATATTGTCCTATTCTAACAAAGCATACATCAATGAAAAGCTTATTTGATGTATAAATCTCAATTCCCAAAAATTGCTCCTTATGACTGGTTTTGTGGTCCAGAGTCACATATAATAAATTATGTTTATATACAGTACAGTAGGTGTCAGCCCGGGGCAAGTTGTCACATGTGTTGTGATCGTATTCAGTTTATTAATTACGTTTCAGTTTAATGATAGTAAAATGTTTCTGCATGCTTTTTGCTCTTTTATTCATTGTTTAGTCATGCGCAGCCTATAATAGTAGATTCCCATTGTGACAACATGCCCCGTACTAGACTTAAAAGCCTTTTTAATGAACCCCAGCGGTGTGGATTTTGTCCTGAAGAGTGGAAAGGTTAACTTAAAAGTGTGTGAGTAAACGCGGTGTCGCAAATCATAATCGCACCTGCGCGTAACCGCGCTCGGACCCGCCGCATACACACCTGTCTCGGCGAAGCTGATGATCTCCGACGTCTCCTCCTCCACCTCGTTCATGGACGCGGCGTGTCCGTCCAGGTTGGGGATCTCCACCCTCCCGTCCTCGCGCACCTTCCCCGCGTGGAGCTTCTTGAGCGCGGTCACCATCGCCGCCTTCGGGATGGGGTGGGTGATGTTGGGTCTGTCCCGCATCTGTAACCGGCTCAGAATGTGTCTCTTCACCGCCTCCAGCAAGTCCACGTCCACCCTTGTGGCTCCATCCGTCTGGCTGAGCCCGCAGGACGCGCAGCTCGGGCTGATGCTCGGGGTTTCGGTGTCCGGAGCCGGTGTGCAGCGGATGGAGATGAGGATGGACACAAAACAAAGCACTTCGAATAGCAAGCTTTTCATCTTCTGGGATGATAAACGGCAGTTTCCGAGCGGATGCGAAACTGGGGTGATGGAGCTGAAAGCGGCCAAGTTCGTATCCGCCTCTTTTCTCCTACAAAAAGTGAGATTTAAAAGTGAAACAACTGTATATCCACTCTTCGGTCCGGAATTGAACGCAACCGCAATAAATCCTGTAAACGTCTGGTATATGTTCCTGCGCTTGATTCTTGTCTTTGGTCACTCCGCGATGGTTTCAAATCAATTCGGATCGATATCACAGTGAGAACGGCTTGTTACACCATCCCAAGTTGATAAACGTGTGATATGTAAATAATAAAGTAACCAAAGCTCTTGATATCTGTCCACGTACAGGCGCGAATGGCACTTTTACGCACGCGTCTGATGCGTCATGGCATGACTGGAAAGCTCTATTACGCGTGTAAAGCCCCACAGACTAAACAAAGGACCTGTTATGATTTGTCCCGGTGATTTCTTCACGAGTTAAAATCATCCATGGTGAAGGGAACCGAGTGCAAACCAGGAGCCCACAGTATTTCCAAATGATCATTCGCCTTTTTAGTTGTTCAGATGAAGATAGTGTCCTCCTTTGTTGGACATTTTGACTTCCAGTGTACGTTCCCCATATACTTCTTCATCATAGCTCTCGGTGTGGGTGTTCGGGAGCTTCGGCTTGTTTCTCGTGCGAACAGACATTGTGCCGCTTTTGAGCCGCTGGAAAGTTTTTATACGGGACTGGAGAACCACGTGGGACGAGCCACCAACTCCAGGATTATAAAGGTTAAGAAACCAAGGGATCTTCAGGGGAAATGTGTCAGGACTAGCACATTGCATTATTAAAATGCGTTTTAGGTTCCAACTTTTTATTGTAAAACAATTATTATTGCAGGAAAAATTATTGTCCTATTTTTCTTACCAAAAAAAAAAAAAAAGAACAGAAAAACTAAAACAAAAACAAGATTAATAATAATGGTCGGATATATGTACGTACAAACAAACCTATGAAAATATCTCAACCACAATCATATATCCAGAAATGCATTGTGATTGATGACATTTGTGCAGGATTAAATAAATAAAAGTAAATTACACAAATAAAACAAATAAATAAATAAAAATAAGGGAGGGGGTGCATTTATTAAGTAGAAGGCAAGATGTTAAGAGACTTAAAATGAGTTATAAAACATTGCCACTTTTTAAAGAAATTACTTTTTCCAGAACATCTAACCTTTTCCAATTTGTATCCACAAGCCATTGAGATGTAGTTGGAGGCTTTTTAGATTTCCAATGGAGTAAAATACGGCGCCTAGCTAATAATAATAAAGTAAAGGCTAAAATATCAAGTTGTTTAGAGACCAAATCTTTGGTACCCCAAAAATGGCCAAATCAGGGCATACATCTATATTGATCTGTAACACCTTAGACATAATAGTAAAATAATTAACCCAGTAATTCTGTAACATAGGACAGGTGACTCAAATTACACTGAGATGCATGACATCTGTCACATCTGTCTTCGATATTAGAAAAGATTACAGATAACCTGGCCTTAGAGAAATGTATTCTATGAAATACTTTAAATTGGATTAGGCTAAGACGAGCACAAATTGTACTAGAGCGTATTCTATGTAGCGCACATAGCCACCATTCTTCTTCAAAGCTTTCTCCCAACTCACACTCCCATGCTGTTTTAATTTTAGTAAGTGAATATTCATTTAAGCTTAAAATACAACCATAGATTTTTTAAATTTGTGACTTGTGTTGTGGATTGAGTTGCAGTAACTCTTCCCATACCTGTACCTGGGGCTGAGATGGAAAACCAGAAAATAAAGAAGCAGAGCAATGTCTAGCCTGCAAGAATCGAAAGAATGTCAGAGGAAAGCTGTACATAACTAGAAAATGTGCCATCTCTATACAGGTCTTGAAAACTTCTTAGGCCTTTTTCATGCAACTGCTTGAATATCCGTAAGAGATAAAATGCATTTTAGAATAGCATTCATTATTGATTTCGTTTTAATGAAATGTTATTTTTGACATTTAAAATTTGCCTAAAAGTTCAAATAAGGTTGCAAAATATTGTAATAAACCATATTAAGCCTAAATGTGAAGTGTGTGCAATGCCCCAAAATTTTGTAGATGTATTTATTTAGATCATGTTCTTATTAAAAGAGAAAATACACTTTTTAAATGTGCAAAAACAGCATTTTAAATGATTATGGATCACTTAAATCAAGGTCAAATATTTCAAAGTGTGGGTCTGAACAAGATGAAGCATCCTCTTTGAGTAAAACCATTTATAGCCTGTAGGTTTCTGTCATGGAAAGCAAATGAGCACAACTTTTAACTGGTTTGAGTGAATGAATGTGTGAACTCGTAAAGAGGTTCAGCAGGCGCCAGAGAAGCTCATCTGAAGATCTCTCATTCAGGTTGACAATGACTTTCTCGACATCTAAAACACCAGAGCAGTTATTTTTAAATAGAAAAATATTAAAAGGGATGATTTTATTATAAAAAAAAGCAGGCTACTTTGTACACAATGTTTGTTTTAGTTTTATCCCAATACATATTCTTGTGTTTTAGAACTGATATTCCAAGACTGATCGAGGTTAAAGTTGTAAAACAGCGCCCCCACTCAGCGAAAATAATAATTTGCACAAAATAGATCCTGCATACTGTTTACGTTTATAAATGCGGAGAAATTACGCATTATCCAGATTATAACATACTTAGAAACATGTGCAATTTACATAAAATAATGACAAAAATAATATAAATTAATACAAATAAATTTGACACTTCACATACTTCAGACTTTCACTAATGTTTTAAATTGTAATGTTTTTAAAACTTACCAAGCCTGCATTTATTTGATTCAAAATACAGCAAAAGCAGTAATATTGTAAAACATTTTTTCTTTCTATTTTAATATAGTTTGCAATGTAATTTATTCCTGTGATCAAAGCTGAATTTTCAGCATCTTTACTTTAGAAATCATTCTAATATGCTGATTTGCTGCTCAATAAACATTTTTTTTTTTATTATTATTAATATTTCAAACAGCTGAGTACATTTTTTCAGGATTATTTGATTAATCGGAAATAAAAAGCTTTTGTAACATTATACACTATACCATTCAAAAGCTTGGAGTAGTATTTTTTTAAATTATTATTATTATAGAAAGTAATACTTTTATTTAGCAAGGATGTTTTAAGTTGATCAAAAGTGATAAAGACATTTATAATGTTACAAAATATTTATATTCCAGTTAAATGCTGTTTATTTATCAAAGAAACCTGAAAAATTCTACTCAGCTGTTTTCAACATAATAATAATAATAAATGTTTTTTGAGCAGTAAATCTGAATACCGGTATTATAATGATTTCTGAAGGATCATGTGACACTTTAGACTGAAGTAATGATGCTAAAAATTCAGCTTTGGTCACAGGAATAAATTACATTGTAAAATATATTCAAACAGAAAGCAGTTATTTAAAACAGTAAAAATATATAACAGTATTACTGCTTTTGCTGTACTTTGGATCAAATAAATCAAATAGAGACTTAAAAAAACATTAAAAATCTTACTGTTCAAAAACGTTTGACTGCTATAGAAAAATTTTGAATATAGACTACAATGTGTAGAAAATGATAAAATACAGTTTTAAAAAACTACACAGTCCGATGGCGTCATATCCTTGTGATTTGAATATCCGGTGGGCGGGGCTCTGTTGCTGTGCGGGAGTAGTGGATTTGATCCCGGCTGACAGAATTATGTTTTAACCGTTTATTCTTGCGAATCCAGTCCAAGGCTCTTCACGGATAAAACCTAAGGTGAGTAATCTATAAGAGTCTCCGTTGTTTTGATCAGTTTTAAAAAGTTTAATCGGTTTGCGCAGATAACAACTTTGTAGTTTTGAGGTATTTCCTCGGGTGAAGCGCCCCTGTGTCTTTGTGGGAAAACTCTTTGATTGATTGCTCGTACACCCAATGAGAGCGCGAGTAGAGGAGGACCCGCCTCGTAAGTTGACGGCTCAACCAATCAAGAGCTAGAATAGGCGGGCCTTTGTCGTTAACAACGAGGAAGGGGTGGTGTCTCCGCGGGCTGGAAAAGTAAAAAACGAATTTGTTATTTTAATAACAACCTGAGTAGAACTTTTTAATGTTTTAGTGATATATTGATGTTTTCTGTTTCTGCTAATCAACATTCGCCGATGTTGTTTTCATTACAAAGTGAAATTAAGTGACTGTGAAGTCGTACCATGGTACTTTTACAATGTACCATAATAGTGAATGATTACCATATTTATGTAAAGTAGCATGGTATTAACGGAATATTTTAGCTTTAAAAACTTTAAGGGGTGACTATAATCATTCGTGTAGATGTAAAAATGCACTTTATTGATTACAGTCGTGAGATTTGGCATTAGATATGCTTTATGTAACGTTATCTATAATAATCAAAGATTTAAATGTGGGTCAAAGACGTTCAAATGTCAACATCAAAACATTTACAAAAGTGCATAGAAAGCACATTAAAGTGTCTACTTTTAAGTTTTTGGAGAATAAAACGTCCAAATTTGGATGAAATAATGTTACCTTGTCATTCAGTGTAACAATATTTATGTAAAAATGTAAACGGCATGCTTATTCTGACTTGTACATATTAAAATATATAACAGAATAAGGGAGGATATTCCGTTTTATTGTGTTTTCAATGAGTACAAAATTCTTACTGACAAAAGGGCAAAATCTAGGATAGTGGCATATTTTAATAATACAACTAATTAGTATTTGGGGTAAAAATAATTAGTCTTTTAATATGTCATAAGTAATTTTAGATGTAAATATGCCTGACAAGACTATTACACTGAATGACATTTTAGTGAGTGTCTTTAGTAAATTAGGGGAAAGTGTATGCTATTTATTTTCTGCTCAGAAAAACCAAAACAAAAATGCAATTAAATTGAACAGAACAGACAACAATTTAAAGCAGTATTACATTTATTGCTTTTATGCTTTGACCCATGTATGTTTGTTTGAATTTGATTAGTTTTCTTTTGCATGTTTGCAGTCTCGTTCTGTTTCTTCTTCTGGAACACTAAAGTCATGGCAGCAAATAAGGGCAAAAACCAAAGTTCCCTGGTTCTGCATAAGGTGATCATGGTGGGCAGCGGCGGCGTGGGAAAATCAGCCCTGACATTGCAGTTCATGTATGATGAGGTGAGCTGAACACGCTTTCGCTGAGACACATTCTTGCATGAGTCAAAATCTTTAAGCTTCAGGAATAGTTCTTTAAAATATATATATTAGTGTTATTTTAATATTATTTATGGTTTATTATTGCAGTATTTATTTATATTTTGAATTAGCTTTTTTATTTTAGTTAATTGTAGTATAGGTTTAAATGATTTTGTGATGTGCTTTTGTCATTTTAATTCTTTTTTAATATGTATTTTTATTTTAGCTTTCATTTTATTTTATTTCAGTTAGTTGTTAAGGCACGATTTCTGTTTATTTAGTGCTGTTTTTATTTAGTTTTAATTATTTCTTATTATTTTAAGATTAGTTTTAGTAATTTTAGTATTTCAACTTTTTTATTTGAGGAATTTTTATTATGTTTTTTTTATATATTTCTCTTTAATTGCAATGTATTTTTATTTCAGCTGTAGTAATCTTACTACTTCAAATTATTTAATTTAAGTTATTTTTTATGTTTTATATTTCTATTTTTATTTCAGTTTTAGTAAATTTAGTACTTTTTAACTTATTTCATTTAGTTTTTTTTAACAATTCAGTTTATCTTTAATGTAATTCATGTTTCTTGGTTTCTTATTTTTTAATATGTGTCTTGCTTTAGTTTATTTTTATTTCAGTTTTAGTATTTTTAATACTTACAATTATTTTAGATACTTGTTTATTGTTTTTTATATTTCTATTTAGCTTTAATGTATTTTTATTTTCGTTTTTTAGTAAATTTAGTAATTGAACTTATTTGAGTTAGTTTAAAAAAAATTGCTTTAATTTTTAATTTTAGTAATTTGAGAACTTAAACTTTTTTATTTAGGTTTCTTATTTTTTTATTTCTATTTTGCTTTAATGTATTTTTAGTTTAGTTCTAGTATTTTTAATACTTCAAATAATACTTGTTTTTTATTTATTATTTTGTATCCATTTCTATTTAGCTTTAATATATATTTCAATTTTATTAATACTTCAAATAATACTTGTTTTTTATTTATTATTTTGTATCCATTTCTATTTAGCTTTAATATATATTTCAGTTTTATTAAATTTAGTACTTTTAACTTATTTTAGTTCGTTTTTTAAATCATTCTGTTTAATTCTATTTAGCTTTAATTTATTTGTAATTTCAGTTTTAGTCATTTTAGTGCTTAATTTTTTTTCATTTAGGTTTCTTATTTTTTTTAAATTTGTCTTGCTTTAATTTTTTTTATTTTAGTTTTAGTATTTTTTATACTTTAAATTATTTCAGATAATGGTCTACTGTTTTTTATAATTCTGTTTAGCTTTAATTTTAATAACTTAATAACTTTTTTAAATGTAGCTTTAATACATTTTTAATTTTAGTTTTAGTAATTTTAGAACTTACACTTATTTTATTTAGATTTTCTTTTTTCAACTTTCTCTTTTCCTTTAGTTTATTTTATTTTAGTTCTAGTATTTTTAATACTTCAAATTATTTAAGATTTTTTTATTTATCTTTTGTATATATTTCTATTTAACTTTAATATATTTTTATTTCAGTTTAAGTAAATATAGTACTACTAACTTATGTCAGTTAGTTTTTAAAATAATTCTATTTAACTTTAATTGATTTTTAATTTCAGTTTTAAGTTATTTTAGTGGTTATTGTATTAAATTTAGGATTCTTATTTTTTAATATTTCTCTTTTGCTTTAATTTATTTTCAGTTGTAGTAATTTTAGTACTTCAAATTATTTAATTTCAGTTTTATTTAATGTAGGTTTCCTATTTTCTAGTATTTCTCTTTATTTTCTCTTTAATTTTAGTAACTTTGGTACTTTAAATTCAGTTAACTTTACATATGTTTTGGTGCTAAACTTACTAAAACTAAAAATCTACATTTTTTAAATTAGTTTTAAGTTTAATAGCATTAGTTTTAATTAACATTAACACCACTGATTCTATAGGAAAATCTATTACTGTTCTAACCAATACTTTGTAATCTGCATTGCTCACCTCAGTTTGTAGAGGACTACGAGCCCACCAAGGCCGACAGTTACCGGAAGAAGGTGGTCCTGGATGGAGAGGAGGTACAGATTGATATTTTGGATACGGCGGGGCAGGAAGACTACGCCGCCATCAGGGACAACTACTTCCGCAGCGGAGAGGGTTTCCTTCTGGTGTTCTCCATCACAGAGCCCGAGTCCTTCAGCGCCACGTCAGAGTTCAGGTCAGTCACTGGACGTCCCGCTTATCTGCTGTTCTAGTGCATTCAGTTCTAGTTTGGTAGAATAGCAGTTACCGCACTGTATGTTCTCACAACGATGTTATCATTACAGCGGCATCCTGCACACAGCAAAACTCTCAAGCTATCAGATACAGCGTCAGCTTATTTATCCTCACTGATAGCAAAATGCAGTGCAGAGCGGTGGTTCTCGGTTTTGCTTGAAATGAACAAAACAAGCTTTAAAATAAGCTAAAACAGCTTAAAATCAAGATGTGAGCTGACTTTATATTTCTTAATTTAATTCTACTTTTAAACTGTCATTTTATTTATCAATCAGGACTGGGGAATCTTTAATATATGTGACCCTGGACCACAAAACCAGTCTTAAGTCACTGGGGTATGTTTGTAGCAATAGCCAAAAATACATAGTATGGGTCAAAATTATTGATTGAGAACATTTCAAAAGTGTGCTTTCTAGACCTGGAAAGTCAAGGAAATTAATAAAAAACCGAAAAATAAAAAAATAAGTAAAAAAGACTGGAAAATCTCAAATTTGTAAACCTGGAAAAGTCATAAAAAAGAAAAACATTTTAAATAAATAAATGGACTAGACTAGAAAAGAAAAGAATGAGAGAATTAAATTAATGTAAATTAATAAAATCTTAAAAATTTTAAAATAATATAACTCAACTGACAAAACCTAAATAGATGAGAGAATTTCAAAAGTGTGATTTGTAGTCCTGGAAAAGTCATAAAATGTAGTAAAATTTTAATTAAAAAATAATTAATTAAATAAATAAGGAAAGAAGGACTGGGAAACCTCAATATATGAGAGAATGAGTGATTTCTGGATTTGGAAAAGTCATGGAAATTAATAAAATCTTGAAAAAATAAAGTAGAATAAATCAGAAATGAATAAAATATAAACAAATGAGAGAATTTCAAAAGTGTGATTTTTGTAGACCTGGAAAAGTTGTAGAAATGAATAAAATCTTATTTAAATAAAAAAAAAATATATATATATATATATAAATAAATAAAGAAGGAAGTAAGGACTGACTGAATTTTTTTTTTTTAAGTGTGATTTGTAGTTCTGAAAAAGTCATAAAAATTAAAACATTTTAATTAAACAGTTAAATAAATAAGGAAATAAGGACTAGAATGCCTCAAGAGAATTTAAAAAGTGTGATTTCTATATTTGGAAAAGTCATGGAAATGAATAATAAATCAGAACTGAAAAAACATAAATGGGTGAGAGATTTTCAAAAGTGTGATTTGTAGACCTGGAAAAGTCATAGAAATAAATAAAATCTTTAAAAAAAAATTTAATTAAAAAAAATAAATATATAAATTAAGAAGGACTGACTGAAAAAAACTAAATATATGAGAGAATTTCTAGAAAGTGTGATTTGTAGTCCTGGAAAAGTCATGGTTATGAATAAAATCTTTACACAATAAAAATGAAATAAAAGCAAATAAATCAGAACTGTAAAACACATAAATATAAAGTGTGATTTTTAGACCTGGAAAAGTAATATAAATTAGTTAAATAGTTTATAAATTATATAAAATAAAATAAATCATAACTGAAAAAGCATACAAAGATGAAACATTTTCAAAAGTGTGATTTGTAGACCTGGAAAGTCATAAAAATTTATAACAAATAAATAAATAAATAAATAAGGACTGGAAAGCCTCAATGTATTAGAGAATTTCAAAAGTGTGATTTCTAGACCTGGAAAAGTCATGGAAATTAATGAAATCTAAAAAAAAATTTAAAAAAAAATTAAAAAAAATACAATAAATCAGAACTAAAAAAAAAACTAAATAGATGAGAGAATTTCAAAAGTGTAATTTGTAGTCCTGGAAAAGTCATAAAAATGAGTAAGATTTAAATTAATAAATAAATAGAAAAGGATTGGAAAGCCTCAATATATTAGAGAATTTCAAAAGTGTGATATCTAGACCTGGAAGAGTCATAGAAATTAATAAAATCTTATTTTAAACATAAAATAAATAAATAGCTAAATAAAGAAAGAAAGAAGAAAGGAAGCACTAAAAAAATCTAAATATATGAGAGAATTTCAAAAGTGTGATTTCTAGACCTGGAAAAGTCATGGAAATTAATGAAATCTAAAAAAAAATTAAATACAATAAATCAGTACTAAAAAAAAAACTAAATAGATGAGAGAATTTCAAAAGTGTAATTTGTAGTCCTGGAAAAGTCATAAAAATGAGTAAGATTTAAATTAATAAATAAATAGAAAAGGACTGGAAAGCCTCAATATATTAGAGAATTTCAAAAGTGTGGTTTGACCTGGAAAGTCAAAAATTTATAACATTTAAATAAATAAGGACAGGAAAGCCTCAATATATGAGGCTAATTTTATAAATTAATAAAATCTTGAAAATTAAGATGAAATAAATCATAACTAAAAAAAAATTTAAATAGTTGAAAGAATTTCAAAAGTGTGATTTTTAGACCTGGAAAAGTAATATAAATTAGTTAAATAGTTTATAAATTATATAAAATAAAATATATCATAACTGAAAAAAACATACAAAGATGAAACATTTTCAAAAGTGTGATTTGTAGACATGGAAAGTCATAAAAATTTATAACAAATAAATAAATAAATAAATAAGGACTGGAAAGCCTCAATGTATTAGAGAATTTCAAAAGTGTGATTTCTAGACCTGGAAAAGTCATGGAAATTAATGAAATCTAAAAAAAATAAAAATACAATAAATCAGAACTAAAAAAAAACTAAATAGATGAGTGAATTTCAAAAGTGTGATTTGTAGACCTGGAAAAGTCATGGAAATTAATAAAATCTAAAAAAAATAAAATTAAATACAATAAATCAGTACTAAAAAAAAACTAAATAGATGAGTGAATTTCAAAAGTGTGATTTGTAGACCTGGAAAAGTTGTGGAAATTAATAAAATCTAAAAAAAAAAAAAAATTAAATACAATAAATCAGTACTAAAAAAAAAACTAAATAGATGAGAGAATTTCAAAAGTGTGATTTGAAGCCCTGGAAAAGTCATAAAAATTTTCTATTGGGTAGAAATTGCTGTTTGTTTAGTTAAAAATATTATTGGTGCTCAACTATTAATAATATTTCATATTATTATTGATGCTGATAAATGCTTTTGCTGCTTAATATTTTTGTAGGTTTTTTTTTTTTTGATGAATAAAGAGTTTAAAAGAATAGCATTTTATCTGGCCTTTTTGAATTTTTATAAATATATTTTGCCAATTTAATGCATTTTTCAACAGTCCTCAACCCAAACTCCTGAATGGTAGTGTATTATGGCTTCAACAAAATTATTTGGCAGCACAACTGTTTTCAACATTAATAATGAGCAGCAAATCAGCATATTAGAGTATTTTCTGAAGGATCACGTGACACTTAAGACTGGAGTAATGATGCTGAAAATTCAACTTTGACCACAGGAGTAAATTACATTTTAACAAATATTTACATAGAAAACAGATTTGTGACCCTGGACCACAAAACCAGTCTTAAGTCGCTGGGGTATATTTGTAGCAATAGCCAAAAATACATAGTATGGGTCAAAATTATAGATTTTTCTTTTATGCCAAAAATCATTAGGAAATTAAGTAAAGATCATGTTCCATGAAGATTTTTTGTAAAATTCCTACTATAAATATATCAAAATGTAATTTTTGATTAGTAATATGCATTGTTAAGAACTTAATTTGGACAACTTTTAAAGGTGATTTTCTCAGTATTTAGATTTTTTTGCACCCTCAGATTCCAGATTTTCAAATAGATGTATCTCGGCCAAATATTGTCCTATCCTAACAAACCATACATCAATAGAAAGCTTATTTATTATTATTATTATGATGTATATATCTCAGTTTTGTAAAAATTAACCTTATGACTGGTTTTGTGGTCCAGGGTCACATATTTGAAACTGTAATGATATTTCAAAATTTTAGTGAGCAGATTGTAATTATTCCCAATTTTGGGATGTAGATGACATTCTGTGTTACTGGTCCACACAGGGAGCAGATCCTGAGAGTGAAAGCGGAGGAGGATAAAATCCCTCTGTTAGTGGTGGGGAACAAGTCAGATTTGGAAGACAGAAGGCAGGTGTCTGCGGACGAGGCCCGAACCAAAGCGGACGAGTGGTCCGTCCAATATGTAGAAACATCAGCCAAAACCAGAGCCAACGTCGATAAGGTTGGGTGCATTAAATATCCGAATACTTTCAGAATACAGGACCTTGCTATGAAGCATCTCTGAAGCATGTTTTGTTGTCCGCAGGTCTTCTTTGATTTGATGAGAGAGGTGCGGGCGAAGAAGATGTCCGAGAACAAGGAGAAGAACGGGAAGAAGAGCGGCAAAAAGAAGAAGAGCCTGAAAGAGAGATGCACGCTGCTTTGAGCCGCACAAACGCTTTCCAGTGCTGGACTGAGCCGTTCTTCTGATGCTGAGGATCTTCCTCCAGCGTTTTTCTTGCCAAATACAATCAAACCAGAAGCGTAAGCCACAGTGGCAACCTCAGCTATCACTCTTCCACATCTTAAAAGACTTTTCATACATTTCAAATCAGTATCTTAACTCTAATCTGTGAAATATAGAGAACTTTTCCAAAAGTCACCAGGCTTTATTCATGAAACGGAAATAGAATACATTTCTAAATAAATTGTTGCATTGAATTAAATGCTGCAGTACTGTTTAGAAATGACTTCTGCTTGTTTCTTTATCACACTTCTTGTGCTAAATACTCTATTTTATCTGCCTTTCACTTGTTTAAAGGCAAAGGCATCAGACATATGCCATATGTATTTGTTTTGAACGCATTATTATGCAACTTAACACGGAAGTGAGATTGACAGATTTCATGCAAACTCACCAATCGTGTTGCTTTTATTATAAAACGGACACCTTTGTAATGATGATATTTTTGTAATCACATCACTTGTTTGTTAATTTCTTATCCTGGTGATTATAGACCAAATAAACCTCTGAATTTGTTATGAATCTCTGTGATTTCATTCCAGTTGCGTTTTGTGTTTCAGAGCTGAAACGGTCCCCAGAAAATGCTGGAATTTTGCATCGCACTCTTGTTTCTGCATTTGACGGCCTCCGGAGTTTTGACAAAGGCGGCAGCAGGGCCATAAGAGTTTATGAGAGCCGTAAAATGTGTCCGGAGGTAATCAGTCACCTTGACTTTGAATGTGAGAAACCGTCTATTCAGCATTTAACACCCCATTGTAAAGACGCTTGTGATGGGCTTCACTTAAACACGCACAAGCCTGGGGATGCTGAGACTTATAAGATGCAAGCAATCTGGACGATAGGCTACAAAAAATAAAATAAAGTGAATTACTAATAGCTTTTTGTGTTTAGAAAAACACATTTTATTAACCCTCTGGGCCTCTTCGGTCATTTTTGACCAAAAAATTTTATGTTTTGAATTTTTAAAAATCGTAGCTTCATCAGAATGAGATGACACTTGGTGACTTTTGTTGCATTAGCTATGTGAGTACAAAAAAAAAATCAGTGACATGATTCGGATATGTTAAAGGGTCAAAAAAAAAATAGTCACACTTGGCTCCTTCGCGGTCAGAAATGACCGACATAGGAAATGAATGGGAAATACGAAAAAATGTGATAATTCAGATAATCTTTTGGTAATACAAGCTACAAATGAGCAACTGTGCTGAAAAGAAGTGTTCAGCAAGCAAGGACTGACACTCTAAAATAACAAAAGTACAGAACTGACACACACACGCACACACACGCGCGCACACACACACACAGACACACACAGACACACACACAGACACACAGAAATAAGCAGAAAAATGCAAAACCTGATATTTATCCAATCAAAAAAATATCTAAACCTTGCCAAAATTTATCTTTTAGAATGTCTGAATATATTTCTAAATGCAAAGCCTAATAAAATGAAGTAACAGTAAAAAGAAAAAAAACAATAGGAATCCCAAAGCCCCTGTATATATGTATATAGGGAGACACAGGAGTTTACATGGCATTACACAAGTTTTTATTTTTTATGCCAGTAGATGGTGCAATTTTCACTTTAAAAAAATGGATTTTAAATGCTTTTACTCTATTTTAATGTGAAATGTTGTATTTATTGAAAAATAATAAATACATAATTAATTAAAAAATATAATATAAAATATAATTCTACTGGGAAAAAATTGCTCATTAAAACTGTATAAATATTGCATAGATTCATAAAAAATGCTCAAAATTCTAAATAATAATTACAAAATATTATTGAACAAAAATATATTTAATTGATTTTCCTGAAGAAAAAAAAAAGTTACTTTTTAAGGCTTCGGTCACTTTTGACCGCGAGGGAGCCAAGTGTGACCCCTTAATGAGGAGGCCCAGAGGGTTAAATGAAATAAAAACAAAAAGCATGCATCAGTAGAGTGCATAGAAATTATTTTTGAATGAATTATTTTCCTTTTTTATTCCAAGTAAGTTGCAGATAAACCTTTAATTTTAGCTAAAACAATTAATAAATACAATTAGTCAATAATAAAATATGTAGTAGTTGAATGATTTTATTTTCACCTAAAAAAAAGTTTTGTTTATTTAGTCATTTCTGGCCAGCAGAGGTCAGAGATGCTCCAGCGAAAAATGCATTTGAAAGACGCAGATCGATTTCGTCCTGTAAAAATTTCAAGTGAAATAATTTTTGATGTGTTCACATCATTAGACCACTATCCTGTGACTTAAGTCAGAATTTCGATTCAGTAAATCATAGTTTTTACTTTTTGTCTCATAATTTTTTACTTTTTATCTTGTAATTATGACTTAAGTCATAATTTAGACGTTTCATCTGGTAATTGACTTTAAAGTCATACTTTTGATGTTTTATCTCATATTTTCGACTTTATAAGTCATAATTTAAACTTTTTTTCTCATAATTTAAACTTTTTATCTCATAATTATGACTTTGAGTCTTAATTTTATGTCATAATTTCTATATTTTATCTCATTTTAATTGTTTTCTCAATTTCGACTTTTTATCTCGTAAGTCATTATTTAGATTCTTTTTATCTCGTAATTATGACTTAAGTCATAGTTACGAATTTTAAAGTCAGAAATCAGAATTTCGACATATGTCATACTTATGACTTTTAAATTTATAATTTTAACCTTTTTCTCATAATTTAGACTTTTTTTCTCATAATTTCTACTCTAAAATAAAATTTTGACTTTTTATCTTGTATTTATGACTTAAGTCATAATTTAGACTTATCTCGTAATTACAACTTTTAAAGTCATAATTTTCACTTTATAAGTTATCATTTTGACTTTTCTCCTAAATTCAACTTTTTATCTTGTAATTATGACTTAAGTCATAATTTAGACTTTTTATCTAGTAATTATTACTTTGTCATAATTTCTATATTTTATCTCATTTTAATTGTTTTCTCAATTTCGACTTTTTATCTCGAAAGTCATTATTTAGATTCTTTTTATCTCGTAATTATGACTTAAGTAAGTCATAGTTACGAATTTTAAAGTCAGAAATCAGAATTTCGACATCTCATACTTATGACTTTTAAATTTATAATTTTAACCTTTTTTCTCATAATTTAGACTTTTTATCTCATAATTATAACTCAAGTCATAATTTCAACTCTAAATCATAATTTTGACTTTTTATCTTGTAATTATGACTTAAGTCATAATTTAGATTAATCTCGTAATTACAACTTTTAAAGTCATAATTTTCACTTTATAAGTTATCATTACGACTTTTCTCCTAAATTCAACTTTTTATCTTGTAATTATGACTTAAGTGATAATTTAGACTATTTATCTAGTAATTATTACTTTGTCATAATTTCTATATTTTATCTAATAATTTAAAAATTTTCTCAATTTTGACTTTTTATCTTGTATTTTGACTTATCTCGTAAATTATGACATAAGTCATAATTTCATCTCTATAAGTCATGATTTCGACTTTTATCTTGTAATTATGACTTAAGTCATTAAGTCAATTAAGACTTTTAAAGTTATAATTTCGAGGACAACTGAGGGACTCATATGCAACTATTTCAGAAGGTTCAAACACTCACTGATGCTCCAGAATGAAAACCCATGCATTAAGAACTTTTGAACAGAATAAAAACTTTTTTCTTATTTTGCCTAAATATCATATTTTCTTTAATTTAGAACTGCCCTTTAGAAGCTACAGAAGATACATGTTTCACAGAAGACAAAATAAGCTCAATTTACCCTGATCTTCAAATTTCAAAAGTTTTCAACCCCAGCTCTTAATGTATGTTTTTTCCTTCTGGAGCATCAGTGAGTGTTTGAACCTTCTGTAATAGTTGCATATGAGTCCCTCAGTTGTCCTCAGTGTGAAAAGATGGATCTCAAAATCATACAGTCATTGTTGGAAAGGTTCAAAAGCACCAAAAAACCAAAGAATTTGTGAGACCTGCAGGATTTTTCCTGAAGAACAGCGGGCAGTTTAACTGTTCAGGACAAACAAGGGACTCAACTTGACTTTATTGTTCACTTCTAAACAAAAATATTTTAATCAATTGACAGCCCTAATTATTATACATCACATATTAGGTTAATGAATTATATACTACTTAGAAAAGGGTCATTTTTATAAATCCAACTATTATTTTCAGTTGTGGACTATATGTAAAATATCTTATTCAGGTCAGTGCTAAATAAAAAATAACATGCATTTTGTATGATCCCTCTTATTTTGGAAAATAATTAACATTTTGCAGATTCTGCAAAGGTGTATGTAAACATTTAACTTAAACCATATGTGTTTAATAGGGATGTGCATGAGTACTAGAGTACTCAGACTTAACAGTGATGATCAATCATAATTTTTAGAGTCAATGAAATCATCATTTTCATAGTACCCTAAAATAAATGTATACTCTGGTGGAGCTCTGACTGGTTAGTGTTAGAAGAGCATGCTGTCCAGACCATCAAAATAAAGACCTATCAGTAACTGAAATTAAAAATGTACAGAAATGCATGTGTAATACAGTGAATACAGCCCATCGTCCACTGCTACTATCTTTTTAATCCTGTGGAAACTGCCACTGGGAATTCAAAGTAAGGCTGTTTTCAAAATTGGTAATATTTAGAAAAGTTTTTAAGCAGCAGATCAGCATATTACAATGATTTCTGAAGGATCATGTGACACTGAAGACTGGAGTAATGATGCTGAGATTACAGCAGTCAATTACAGTATATATTCACATAAAAAGACAAAAAATATATTCACACAAAAAAATGATATTTTTACAGTATTTTTAATCAAATAAATGCAGTAGTGGTGAGCACTAGATAAAAAAATCGTACCAACCAAGGATAACAGAATTAGACAGCTTCCAATAAACCATTGACAAACTGCCAGCAAAACTTTTACAAAGCTATCAAAAGCTCTTATCTACACATAAAGATGTGATCAAAAGCCCAAAGCTTCATATTAACAAGAGCTCAAGGTATGGGGTGCTCTTGAATAGCCTAAATAAATAGGAATATGCAAAATATCTGTGAAACAACTGTGAAAGAACAACTGATAAAGATAAATTTAATAATAAACAATATATAAAAAACTAATTAAAAATTAAAAATAACCTGTGAATTATGTGTTTTGCTTAGTTAC
This sequence comes from Garra rufa, assembly GCF_049309525.1. Classification (NCBI taxonomy): domain Eukaryota; kingdom Metazoa; phylum Chordata; class Actinopteri; order Cypriniformes; family Cyprinidae; genus Garra; species Garra rufa. The sequence continues at coordinate 3,327,346 of NC_133380.1, read as the reverse complement.
TTGGTTAAGTTGTCTTACGTAGTCTGGTATATTTGTAGCAATAGGCAAAAATACATTATATGGGTCACAATTATCGCTTTTTCTTTTATGCCAATTGCCAAAACTCATTAGGATAGTAAAGATCACGTTCCATGAAGATATTTTGTACAATTTTCTACTGTAAATATATCAAAACTTCATTTTTGATTACTAATGTGCATTGCTAAGAACAACTTTTAAGGCGATTTTCTCAGTATTTAGATTTTTTTTGCACCCTCAGATTCCAGATTTTCAAATCTCAGCCAAATATTGTCCTATCCTCACAAACCATACATCAATGGAAAGCTTATTTATTTTACCCTTACAGCTGGTTTTGTGGTTCAGGGTCAAATATATGTGTATATGAGGAGCCTGTAATTTAACATTGGAGCGCCACCCGAATTACACACTAGACACTAAACCTCTGCCAAATGTGTTTTCCATTTGAATATTAAAAAAAAATATTGCAAGTAACCATTAGTCAAATAGTCAAGATATAATCTGCCCCGTCTAAATTTACTTCAGGAACTGCTGTTGTTTAGCAGCTCATACAGTGCATATCAAATAAAAAGCCTATGAGCACAGTGTTACATCAGAAATGTGCTGAAATTAAGTTACAAACTTAATTTCATCCTACTGTCTGATGAAAAATCTGTTAATTTGGTTTGCCATCAAGGAATGTTGAAAAACAGAATTAGATAAGACTGTCATTCAATGATTGACAAATGTTCTGTTCTGCATATCATTCCTCTCCAGTCCAAATGATCAGATGTTTCTTTACCAGAAATAACACTTATTCGTGCCACTGTGCTACTTAAGATCATAAAGTAGCTCATATGTTTCCATATCCAGACCTACACCTGAAAAACCCAACAATTATTAACTTTACCTAAACAAACCATTGCACTGATGTTTGCATATTAGAGCACATTTAAAATGGACATAATAAGCAGACCAAACCATGATTTACTTGCAATTGCCATTAGAAAACATACTTTGCTTTTATGATATATGTGTAATTTCAAAACATTTTAAGTCAGCACTAAGTGAAAAGCAGTTTCATTTCTGCTAATCATATAGATATAAAGAAGTTCACTTCCAGAAACAAAATTTACAGATAATTTACTCACCCCTTTGTCATCCAAGAAAAAAAAAATACAATTTAGATACTTTTTTAACCTCAAATGCTCATTTTGTCTAGCTCTGTGTGAACTCTGTGACAGTTAGGGTAGATCAAAAAACTCCCATCTCATTTTCTTCTACAACCTCATACAAAATCATTTTACATTGCTGTTTCACCTTTTTTACGTAAAGGATGTTTGATGATCTTTGCATGTACTTCTGCAGTGATGTTGGGCGATTTTAAAGTTGGAGGAAAAATTAGATGAGAGTTTTTCGACTGTCTTGAACTGGAATACACAGAGTTCACACAGAGCTAGACAAGACAAGCATTCGAGGTTAAAAAGTATAGAAAGTATTTTCTTTTTTTGAAAATAACTGCTCTTTTCACTAGATAAGATGCTCCTCCTTTGGCTGGGATCGTTTAGAGCCTTTTGAAGCTGCATTTGAACTGCATTTTGAAGTCCACTATATGGAGAAAAATCCTGAAATGTTTTCCTCAAAAAACATAATTTCTTTACGACTGAGGAAAGAAAGACGTGAACATCTTGGATGAACAGGGGGTGAGTAAATTATCTGTACATTTTGGTTCTGGAAGTAAACTTCTTTAAATACAGCAAGTAATTAAACATAAGATAAAACATTGGATTATTTCCTCGGAGGGTTTGGAAAATATCTGTCTTTTCTTTTCAAATCCTTGGTCATTGGTTACAGTATGCATTAGATGCAGAACAACATCTGTTCAGTGAGCTCTAAGTGTAAGTATGATAGTAATAAACACTACGCTGATTGTGAGGCCGACACCAAGAGCCACATTGTTCAGGATAAACGCCACTCTGGAGCTGCTCATCGCTACCTCTCGCTGTCCAGCCAAGTTAGCGTTTCGAGTCTGTGAAAACACAAATGCCAACTATATTAAAGTGATTTTGAAAAACCCCTGAAGTAGATTTCAGCCCATAATTGTAGCTCATTAGAAGATTAATGCACCTGGCATTCTGGCAGTCGGTTATAGGGCTGCACAATTAATCGAATTTCTAATCGCGATCACAAAAAAAAAAAAAAAAATGTATTATTCTGCATGCTTAAGAGGCATGTTTAGAGCATGTCATGTTGTAAAAGGCGAATCGATATCGTTATCGTGGGCACATCAAAATACTTAGAATAATTCATCATAACAAATTATTCACAATTATGAATGCATTTTAAGAAAACTTTTCCCATCAACTGGTCACAATGCACAAGACCACTGTATGCTGCGTCAAAGACATCAGTGCACTCTGATGTAAACAAGCATGGATGAGAAGCGCATGGCGAAACACGTGAGAGACGCTTTGGATGAAAGTGCACTTTCATTCTCTGACAGCAGATGGCGCTAAAAATAATGCAGCTGTTACCTCAGAAACCCTGTAAACAAAACAGCTTTTAGTTTCTGAAAAGTGTTGTGTATTTGCTATGGTGTTCATAACAGTACCAAATACTTAAATAGTTAGACTTAGTAGGCTATACACAAAAACTGCCAGTGAATTTTTTTTTTCCAATATTTAATACCAAATTGTTAAAATCAAAAGTTGCAACTGTGTTATTTAATAAGCTAACATGAAGTAAGAAACATGTAAAAAAAACATGTATTTTTTTAAAACTAAGATTAAAAACTTATGTAGCAAATGTAGCTATTGCTCATTTTGAATATGAATGCATTAACTAAGAGATCGTACTGTAAAGTGATACCTATTGGTCTTTATAATTCTTTCGCACATTAATCTGTGTAGATTTTTTAACTTTATATATTTTTGTGTATTGCTTTATTGTATTTATATGTATGTAAAATAGTTATTAAAACTATTACAACACCACTTTTTTGCAAATAAATTTCAGTATCATGATAATACTGTATACCATGATAAAAGTATTATCAATTAATCGCAACATGTAAATTGATACCGGCGTATCCCTACGCATGCTGCATATTTTGACTTTTTTTATTCAAAGAAACCATACCAAATGTCAATGACAAAAAGCAATAAAACAATTTCAGGAAGAGTGTTTTCAGCTTGTTTTTTATATATATATATATATAGAATGATGGCATGCAGTTGCTTCAAACAATGGTATAAAGCAGTGTTGTTTTTGACAACCATCTTAGATTTAGTCTTAGTCTTAGTCTTTTGGACTAAAATGCTTCTTAGTTTTAGTCAAATTTTAGTCACTTCTATATGTGATAGTTTTAGTCCAATTTTAGTCGACGAAAAGTCAAAAAGGTTTTAGTCTAGTTTTAGTCAAAAAAAGGGGAAAAAGTAGTCTTTTAACAAATTAATGTAGGTCAGTAAGTATTTTGCTGTTGGGTAGTGTCACTTATAAGTTGTGAAAATAGCAGATCTATAGTTCAACACAATGTGAGCTTCCGGATCGACTATTTTCACCAATAATTACAATAATGAAGGAATGGTTTTAGAACATAAAAGACAAACAAGGATGGAATGCTAAAACGGCTTGCCATAGCGTCAGATACTTTTTAAGTTTTAGTTGGCATGCACAATAAGCAGAAATGTCATGCATTTTAAACGTCTGACGGACCACCCACTAACATTTTCGTCTATTCTCGTCTCGTCAACGAAAACTCACACACGTCTCGTCATGTTTTAGTCATCAACGAGCCATTTTTATCTCGTCATCGTCTCGTTATCGTCATGAAAAAAAAGTGGCGTCAACGAAATGATTTCGTCATCGTCATCGTTGACGAAAACAACACTGGTATAAAGCTATTAAAAACATCAATCAATGTAAATTGTGATAATCGTAATTAAAGGGATAGTTTTCCTCTACTGAGGAAACAAAGTCATCTACATCTTGGATGCCCTGGGGGTAAGCAGATAAACATCAAATTTTAATTTTTGGGTGAACTATCCCTTTAATAACCGCAATAACAATTTCAAGGGAATAATCGACAATTATGATTTTTGTCATAATCGTTCAGCCCTATTTGGTTAGTAGATAGTCACCTAATTTATTTTATTAAACATTCAGTGTTCAGTTGACTTCAGAAAATTACCAGGGTTATACTAATGAAATTAGATTCATGCATGCAACAGTGGACAGTGTGCAGAACTGTTTATTCTTCAATAAACTCATGAATACTTACGTAGCACGAGTAGACGACAGCAGTGATGCCCAGAGGTAAACAGCAGCACAGCATGGTAAAGATGGAGTAGAACATGTAATCTGGCACTGCAGCAACCATTGGCATCGCAAGCACAGTGGGCTGAATGGCCATCCCAGTTTGACCAACATACACTACTTGGGGATACACAGACATCCCTTGCAATGGCTGTTGGGTATATGGGCCCTGAGGGCCTCCTGGTGCTCCGTACGGCTGGTTTGGATATCCAGAAGGGTTCGGATTGGTACTTGGGACCTGGTATCCTGCATTTGGATGGTATGGTGGTGGCTCAAGCTGTCCCATGTTGGTCTTCTCCGATTGATCCGGTTCATTCTGAGGGCCAGTGAATGCAGGGTTTATTTTTCCGACTGTTGGTGTTTGATTGTCCATTTCTTCTCTTGTTCTCCTGTAAGTATACTTAAGGATCTTGATGGTTTTTCTCCCTTGTTAACTGAGATGCTCCTGGTTAATCTGCAGTCAGTCTTGTGCTTCTATGAACTTTGTTTGATGATGGTGATATAGATTGGCAGGAATCTGACAGGAAGTGGTTTTGTAATTTTGCTTATGGGTTTTAAAGATGAGGGTGTCACACAGTCTGTCTGTGTTGACATTTGCATGAGCTTCGACAAACTGATAGATAAGAATAGGTTGGATGTAGATTTGCTTAAAATAGCAAAACATGCCAGGGAGGAGAAAACATTTCCCATATCTTTTGTTGTTGATGCCAAAGAGACTGTCAAATCATTCAGTATTTTAGCCCAAATTTACTTGTCATTTGCGTATGGTGGGGAAGGCTAGAATATGCGACTGTTAGATTGTGATCAGGGGCCAGTTGCATTGAAATTGAAATTGAAAGAATTTCCTGCACTTAACAGCGCCACATGTTTTCAACATAAATCTAATATAAATAGTATGCTAATTTAGTTATTGCTTTGACATGACTACTAAAACTTAACGTCTGACTCTAGAATCACACCAAGGTTCTTGACTTTGTTTTTTTGTTGTTTTACACCTCGAGTCAAGGTATGTATTCACCTTAAGAACTTCATTTTTGTTCCCAAATGCAACGAGTTATATTACAGATATAAAAAAACAGATGTATTACAGATAAACAAATATGGAAGCCCATTTCTGCCATGTAAGAAAAAAAAATCATGGCTTAAAAAGCTGAAATTATTATGGGATGAAAAATCGAAATTATGACGTGAAGTCATAATTATGAGAAAAAAGTGGAAATTCTAATTTACTAAATTGAAATTATGACTTTAAAAGTCAAGATTATGAGATACAAAGTTGAAATTATGATTTAAGTCATAATTACGAGATAAAAAGGCAAAATTATGACTTAAAAAGTCGAAATTATGAGAAAAAAAAGTTGAAATCTTGACTTAAATCATAATAACAGGATGAAAATTCTAAATTGGCTTAAGGCGAAATTATGAAATAAAAAGTTACAATTATGATTTAAGTCATGATTACAAGATAAATGTCGAAAATTGGCTTAAATCGAAATTATGAGAAAAAGTGGAAGTGCTGACTTAAGTCATAATTACGAGATAAAATCTCAAAATTATGACTGAAAATGTCAAAATTATGAGATGAAAAAGTTGATATTATGATTTAGGTCACAATTACAAGATAAAAAGTCAAAATGGGCTTCAGTCGAAATTTCGAGATAAAAAGTCGAAGTGCTGACTTAAGTCGTAATTACGAGACAAAAACTCAAAATTATGACTTAAAAAGTTGAAATTATGAGATAAAAAGTTGAAATTATGATTTAAGTCATTGCAAGATAAAAAGTCAAAATGGGCTTAAATCAAAATTATGAGATAAAAAAGTCGAAGTGATGACTTAAGTCGTAAATTACGAGATAAACACTCAAAATTATGATTTAAATTCAAAATTATGAGATGAAAAAGTTGATATTATGATTTAGTTCGTAATTACAAGAAAAAAGTTAAAATTGGCTTCAGTCGAAATTATGACTTTAGTCTTAATAGATAAATACTTAAATTTATGACTTAAGTAGATATTATCAGATAAAAAGTAAAAATTATGACTTAATTATGAGATAAACTACAAGAGTTAGTGTTGTTTTCATATTCTGGACACATCTGCTTCATATTTGCATTTTTTTTTTCTACACTTAATGTGCAACTCTTCTGGGGTATGTTCTGCTTGCCTGTAAATAGTATGCTTTATTAATAAGGTGTGTATTGAACTCCAAATTGTTTTAAGATAAATTAATTCGCTTTAGAATGTCCCGTTTATCATTAGACCACTATCCTGTGATCAATGTGTTTATAAAGTCATTAAGTCAGTTTCGACTTGAAAAGTCATAATTTTGACTTTATATCTCATAATTTGATTTTTTATCTTGTAATTATGACTTAAGTATGTCATACTTTTGACTTTTTAAGGCATGTAGTGTTGTTCTAAACATGAGCCGCATCCAAAAATTTAAGGGAAGATGTTGCTACATTTTATACTAACATTTTCAGTATTTCTCAGAGGTCAGGGTTCAAGTACAGTTCATTTGAAGTAATGGTGCCTTTTGTAACATTATCTAGTTTATTAACTGTTAATGATAAATCCCTGTTTATTACTGGCTACCGTTTACAGGCCACCAGGGCACCATGCAGACTTTATCAAAGAATTTGCTATTTTTTAATCTGAATTAGTGCTCACTGCAGATAAAGTCTTAGTTGAATGATTTTATTAGCTATATAGATAATGAAAAAGATGCATTGGGATCAGCATTTATAGACCTTCTAAACTCTATTGGAAACTCTATAGGTGTCAGGACCTACTCATTGTCTTCTGTAAAAACACTCAGCCTCCACCCTAACAAATCTATGTTATAAGTTGTTCTGAAATTATACAATTATTTCTGTTTTTTTTTTTTTTTTATGTGTGTGAATGTTAAGGGAACATTTTTAAATTTAATAACACATTTGTTTAAGAAGAATAAAAAAAAAAGTAGTTAATGGTCATTTATTGGCCTGTTTAGGCAAACTGTTAATAAAAACATGCAAAGCATGCTACAAATGAATGAAAGAACACACTGTGTACATGCATTTTGTGTTTAATGGTAATTAGCAGTTGTTTCAAGCTTGTTATAGATGCCGTTTTGGGATGTTCGTCAACTTTACTGTGCTTGATTTCAATGAAAGAAACTGCTCTTTACTATGTGGCTTGAATATGAACATGAAAAGGAGGAAAAACACTTTCTTGTTTTTCTCAATGGTGTGACTTAAAAAAATCTGTTTACACAGTTTACAAGGTAATCTGCACTGTAAAACTTTTGCAGAGGATACTGAATGTCACATGACATTGCTGCCCTCTAGTGAACATCACAGAAACAACAGTATGTTTGTACCTTGTACAAAGTGCAATGAACCTCTGACATCCGGTTTGCAGCAGAAACATGTTCGGCATCAAAGAGTGCAGTAAAACAAGATTAGATAACACTGTAATTCAATCATTTATAATATGCTGCATTTTATTTAATTTTCCTCCCAATCATAAAATGCTTAGTGGTTTTATTCACTGAAATAATAGTACAGGCTGTGCTATATATGATAATTTGCTGTCATTTTATTTAAATGCCTTATTTTGATGTGTAATTTAAAAGAAAGGACTTGCACAGATTATATTGTAGTTTCATTAGGGCTTAATGTACAGACAATCATACAGCTTACAGATCAATCTGACAACAAGTAAAACAAACACACACTATTATTTCCTTAGAAAGTCATTTGTCCCACAAAGTCATTGGTGAATTACAGAATGATTATGTGCATTTGAATTTAGAATACAACATCTGTTCATTCAAATACGCCATACGCATAAAGTAGGAAGACCGTGAGCCCAATGTAGATCAGAATGCCCAAGATGAAAGCGACATTGTTCAGGATCAATGCAGCTCTGGAGCTGTGCACTGCTAACTCTTGCTGTCCAGCCACGTTAGCATCTCGAGTCTGTGAAAACACAGTAAAGTGAGGTTGAAGTCCCCTTAATATCTAGAACGTTCAGAAATTGTTTAATAGATTTCAGTCCACACAATTACAGCCCATGATGAGATTGGAGAACCCTTACCAAAAAAGTATACTTCAGGTTTATTTTAGGTATACTTAAGTAAAGTTCAGGTATAGTTTTAACAATTTTAACTACTTGTAAGTGTACTATTTCAATACTCTTTGAGACTAAATTGGCCCACTTTCTAGTATATAAAAGTATAGTCTAAGTATAAAATTAGTAAACTTTGAGTGCACAACTAGTATCCATTGGCGTTCTTTTTCATCCGCTCTGGAAGTCTGTGGAATCCTATAGAACCGATTGTGGGAAAGTTGTAAAATTTGGCACACTAATAGACAACAGTTTTAGCATTAACCATAGCAAGTTTGGAGTCTCTAACTCAAACCCTCTAGCGCCACCACTTGTCAAATTTACTATTAGGCCTATTTTATGCTAATAACTTTTGAACTGTAAGGTCTAGAAGGAAAAGGTCTTTCTCTGAATCCTTGGCTCATGCCGAGTCGAATGAAGTCCAAATTTAAAAAAATCGTAAGGTTTAGTTTTTTTTTCCTATTTTTGATAATTCGTAAAACCTACTTTTTCTAACTCGTCCTAGACGGTTTGTCCGATTTTCACCAAATTGGCTCAGATCATCTTCAGACCATGCTGGCAAAAAGTTATAAAATTCAAGTTGATTAGTCAAACCGTTCTCGAATAACGCACAAATGAATTCTATGAAAAGTGCACAAAAATAGATGTGAGTCTATGTCTTTTATGACAAAATTTAAAATGGTTCAACTCGGCATGCTCATCCAAATCTAATGAGACCGGTTTCAAGATTTTTGGCCAAACCATTGAGAAGTTATAAGCATAAGATATATTTTTCGTATCTCCTGACCACTAAGTGGCAATGTGCCAAAACAATGCAGGTAGCCTCGGATCATGCTTGTTATAACACACACCAAGTTTGGTCTCAGTAAACCACACCGTTGCGGAGATATAGCCTCACATCCATTTTTGTGTGCTTTTCGTAGACTTCATTCGTCCGTTATTCGAAAAAGGTTTGACGAATCAACTTGAATTCCACAACTTTGTGCCATCATGGTCTGAAGATGATCTGAGCCAATTTTGCTGAAAATCAGACCAACCATCTAGGATGAGTTTGAAAAAGTAGGTTTTTCGAACAATTAAAAAATAGCAACAAAAAAAAAAAACTAAACCTTACAATTTTTGAATTTTGCACTTGGAATTTGGAGGCAAGAAGAAGAAGAAACTGTTCCTTCTGTGCCTTATGGTTTAAAAGTTAGCATAAACACAAGTGCAACTTTGGACAAGTGGTAGCACTAGAGAGTTTGAGTTAGAGACTGCAAACTTGCTGTGGTTAATTATGGGACTATCCTCTATCAATGTGCCAAATTTCACAACTTTCCCGCTAGCTGTTCCATGGGCAGCTATAGATTCGAGTGGAAGAAGAATAGTAATAATAGGAACACTTCAGTGCTTGGCCCCTAATTTCGCCAATGTACAGCTAAAAAAATTGATACAAATCAGGCCTTGCACATTTAAGTTACAAATGTCTGCTGATATGTTAAAAATAAGTCCAAATGTAAGACCAAGGTTCAAAGTTATCCAAAGTTATAACCCTAATTATGCTGTAATTGCTGGTGTAAATCAATCCATCTGAAAATGTCATTGATATCTCATGTATTCACAGGAACTGTAAAGTTTCGATTCCAATGAATGACTATCCCAGTTTCCAGGCATTCAGCATAGGGCACAAAATCACCAGATTTGATGCAAATATCCCAACACATTTACAAAGAGAACATGCTCACTAAATTTATCATCATAGATTTTAACATCTATAGATCATTTTACGAAAGTTATTTACAATACATTTTTATATGATTTAAAACTCTATATATATACACACTCTTTAAACATAATTTAAGCTTAAACTTAGATACTTTAAATACAATTTAACATCTTAAGGCTTTCTTTGTTCGATTGTTTAAAATTGTATAGAAATGTATTAAAAATTACCATTTTATATTGTATATATTGTTTTAAATATATTGTAATTCTTGTGTGCTCTATTTTTCATAAAAGCTATGTATTATATTTTCAATTCATAAGATGCAAAGACATCTTCTCGAAATAAATAGAACGAACACTAATGAAAAGCAAAAATAGGCATTTTTGTATCTCCTGAGCACTAGGTGGCACAGGGCCAAATCACTGCAGGTAGCCTCAGGCCACGGTTCTTATAAAACACACCAAGTTTGGTCTCAATACACTAAACCGTTGCAGAGATATAGCCTCACATCCATTTTTGTGTTCTTTTCGTAGAATTCATTTGTCCGTTATTCAAAAACAGTTTGATGAATCGACTTGAATTCCATAACGTTTTGCCATCGTGGTCTGAAGATGATCTGAGCCAATTTTGGTGAGCGAGTTAGGAAAAGTAGGTTTTCTCGAACAATTAAATTTAGCAAAAAAACTAAACCTTATGTTTCTTTAATAATAGACTACATTTGACTGGGCCATGAGTCAAGGATTCAGAAGAAAAAAAATTCTTCTGTGCCAAAGGTTATTAGCATAAACAATAGTGAAACTTTGGACAATTGGTGGCGCTAGAGAGTTTGAGTTAGATACTTTAAACTTGCTGTGGTTAATTATGGGACTGTCCTCTATCAGTGTGCCAAATTTCACAACTTTCCTGATAGCAGTTCCATGGGCTGCCTTAGACTCGAGCAGAAGAATACAATTCAGTGCTTGGCCCCTAATTTCGCCAATGTACAGCTAAAAAATGTCTGCTCATATGTTAAACATAAGGCCATTGCTATTGATGACTACAAATGTAAGACCAGGGTTCAAAGTTATCTGAGGTTATAACCCTAACTATGCTGTAATTGCTGGTGTAAATGTCATAATCAATCTGTCTGATGAGATATCTATGACGTCATTCATTCAGAGGAACTGTAAAGTTTCGATTCCAATGTAAGACCATCCCAGTTGACAGGCATTCAGTATAGGGCACAAAATCACCAGATTTGATGCAAATATCACAACACATTTACAAAGAGGACATGCTCACTAAAATGATTTACCATTACAACATAATGTATGTATATATATATATATATATATATATATATATATATATATATATATATATATATATATATATATATATATGTATGTATACTTTAAGTATAATTTAACTCTTAATGGCATTCTTTGTCTGTTAGATTGTTTAAAATTGTATAGAAATGTTTTAAAAATTACCTTTTCTTTTATATTGTAAATATTGTTTTATGTATATTGTAATATATATGTACATCATATGATGCAATGAAATCTTCTCGAAATGAATACAATGTCTAGAATGAATACTTACATTGCATGAGCAAACGGTAGCAGCGATGCCCAGAGGTAAACAGCAGCACAGCAAGGTAAAGATGGAGTAGCACATGTAATCCGGCATCGGAGTGGCTGCTGGTGTGGGGGTCATGAACACAGTGGGTTGAACGGTTACCCCAGTTTGACCTACATACCCTCCTTGGGGATACAGAGGCATCCCTGGAAGTGACTGTTGGGCATACGGGTCCTGAGGGCCTCCTGGAGCTCTGTACGGCTGGTGGTTATATACAGAAAAGTTGGGATAGAGATCAGCCCTTGGAATCTGGAATCCTGTGTTGGGATAGGATGGTGGCGGCACAGGCTGACCCATCCTAAACTTGTTCGATTGATCCTTTTCATCCTGAGGGTCTGTGAATGCAGGGTTTACTCTTCCAACTGTTGGTCCTTGATTGTACATTTTCTTGCACTTCTCCGAGTATACTAAATGATCTTGATAACTTTTCTCTTTCGTTTCACGCTCAACTGAGATGCTCGTCTTTTATAATCTGTTGTCTTAATTGAACTTTGTCCTCTGAGGGTGATGTGTTTGGGAGGCGGTTTGTAGCTTGAAGGGCAGGTTCAGTGTAGATTCAGTTTGATAATGCCTCACCTTATTTGTATAATAAGGTGATTATATTATTCTAGTAGTGTTTCTCAGTCTGTCAATGGGACTTAATTCCAACTGTGCTATACCATTACCAAAAAGAAGTATACTTCAAGCTTATTTTATTATGTACTCTTAAGTAAAGTTCAAGTGGTAGCTTTCTGGCTCAATAAAAATCGACTCTCCAACTGATGATCCTGGTAGTTTATTCACATATCCATCACATAAATCGCCACTGGATGCTGTACACCATAGTGGTTGCACCGACTAACTGACTAGTCAACTAGTCGACTTTAATGCTCTGCCATGATGCTTTAAGCTTGACATTGAGTAGTCGCTGATCCAATAGAGGACGCAACAGGATAAGAAGTCTTTGAGGTGTGCTCTGTTTCAAAACAGCTAAAATGATAGATAAATCAGTGTTGCCAAGTCTGCGATTTTCCCGCAAAATCGTGCCACTTTTATACTGTTGTCGGCGTTGTTGTTTTTTCATGTCCGCGGGTTGAAGCGACCCCAATAACGTAATATTTAGCCTCTGGAATGCTAAGTTTACTTGAGGAACCCCACCAAAAAAGTGTATTTTACCCCCTGGAATGCAATTTTTACTGGGGGACCCCCCTCGAAACACGATTGGGCTACTTTTGGACTAGTATTGGACTAGTTTTGAGTAGCAATAGACTGGGTTTTGTTGTGAAAACCTGGCAACCCTGAGGCAAATGCATACTCTGAAAGTGCTCTACAAGATGTGGGAATATACGTTGTCTTTGGAGTATGCTCTGTTTCAAAACAGCTAAAATGATAGATAAATTAGTGTATAGAAATGTATTAAAAATGACCATTTTATATTGTATATATTGTTTTAAATATATTGTAATTCTTGTGTGCTCTATTTTTCATAAAATCTATGTATTATATTTTCAATTCATAAGATGCAAAGACATCTTCTCGAAATAAATAAAAAGTCTAGAACGAACACTAATGGAAAGCAAAAATAGCCATTTTTGTATCTCCTGAGCACTAGGTGGCACAGGGCCAAATCACTGCAGGTAGCCTCAGGCCACGGTTCTTATAAAACACACCAAGGTTGGTCTCAATACACTAAACCGTTGCAGAGATATAGCCTCACATCCATTTTTGTGTTCTTTTCGTAGAATTCATTTGTCCGTTATTCAAAAACAGTTTGATGAATCGACTTGAATTCCTTAACTTTTTGCCATCGTGGTCTGAAGATGATCTGAGCCAATTTTGGTGAGCGAGTTAGAAAAAGTAGGTTTTCTCGAACAATTAAATTTAGCAAAAAAACTAAACCTTATGTTTCTTTAATAATAGACTACATTTGACTGGGCATGAGTCAAGGATTCAGAAGAAAAAAAAATCTTCTCTGCCAAAAGTTATTAGCATAAACAATAGTGAAACTTTGGACAAGTGGTGGCGCTAGAGAGTTTGAGTTAGATATTTTAAACTTGCTGTGGTTAATTATGGGACTGTCCTCTATCAGTGTGCCAAATTTCACAACTTTCCTGATAGCAGTTCCATGGGCTGCCTTAGACTCGAGCAGAAGAATACAATTCAGTGCTTGGCCCCTAATTTCGCCAATGTACAGCTAAAAAATAAACGGATACAAATCAGGCCTTGCACATTTAAGTTACAAATGTCTGCTCATATGTTAAAAATAAGTCCAAATGTAAGACCAAGGTTCAAAGTTATGCAAAGTTATAACCCTAATTATGCTGTAATTGCTGGTGTAAATGTCATAATCAATCTGTCTGATGAGATATCAATGACATTATTCTTTCAGAGGAACTGTAAAGTTTCGATTCCAATGTAAGACCATCCCAGTTGACAGGCATTCAGTATAGGGCACAAAATCACCAGATTTGATGCAAATATCACAACACATTTACAAAGAGGACATGCTCACTAAAATGATTTATCATTACAACATAATGTACATACAGGTCCTTCTAAAAAAATTAGCATATTGTGATAAAGTTCATTATTTTCTGTAATGTATTGATAAACATTAGACTTTCATATATTTTAGATTCATTACACACAACTGAAGTAGTTCAAGCCTTTTATTGTTTTAATATTGATGATTTTGGCATACAGCTCATGAAAACCCAAAATTCCTATCTCAAAAAATTTGCATATTTCATCCGACCAATAAAAGAAAAGAAAAGTGTTTTTAATACAAAAAAAAAAGTCAACCTTCAAATAATTATGTTCAGTTATTCACTCAATACTTGGTCGGGAATCCTTTTGCAGAAATGACTGCTTCAATGTGGCGTGGCATGGAGGAGTTTCTGAAAAATGAAATCTTCATCTCCATAAAGCTTTTCAGCAGATGGAAGCATGAAGTGCTCCAAAATCTCCTGATAGCTAGCTGCATTGACCCTGCCCTTGATAAAACACAGTGGACCAACACCAGCAGCTGACATGGCACCCCAGACCATCACTGACTGTGGCTACTTGACACTGGACTTCAGGCATTTTGGCATTTCCCTCTCCCCAGTCTTCCTCCAGACTCTGGCACCTTGATTTCCAAATGACATGCAAAATTTGCTTTCATCCGAAAAAAGTACTTTGGACCACTGAGCAACAGTCTCTGTAGCCCAGGTCAGGCGCTTCCCACAGACTTCCCACTGAGGTGCCTTGATACAGCACTCTGGGAACAGCCTATTCGTTCAGAAATATCTTTCTGTGTCTTACCCTCTTGCTTGAGGGTGTCAATGATGGCCTTCTGGACAGCAGTCAGGTCGGCAGTCTTACCCATGATTGCGGTTTTGAGTAATGAACCAGGCTGGGAGTTTTTAAAAGGAATCTCAGGAATCTTTTGCAGGTGTTATCACATAAATGTCGACTTAAAAAAAATCTGAAGTCGTCCAACCCCTAGTACACCATCGTTAATTTAATTAAACTGATTGAGGATCAACATAAGAGCTTGTACAAAGAAAAACCAAACAAACAACAAAATAACAAATCAACACCAATCAAAATATTATGAAGACTTGAAGAAAAAAGTAAACAAAATGAATAACAAAAGAAAGGAATTAAATACTACAACCAAACCATTAACACAAGTATATTTTATGTAGTAAGTATACAAGTAGCAGTGTACTAGTAGTATACTTTTAAGTGTACTATTTTAATACTCCTTGGGACTAAATTGGCCCACTTTATAGAATATATAAGTATACTTTGTTTTTCACACATGCACACAATTTACAAACTTGCATTTTAATTATGAGTAAAGCTCTCTACACTGCACACTGAATCTATTGTTTACATCGTCTCTACTCTTTGTTATAATGAATGACAAAAACTGCAGTCTGAGGTCAACTTAACAAAACACTGAGGTCAACTTAATTACAACAGTTTTTATGGTCTGATGTAAAACTGAGTCAAACATAAACTTTTCTTAAGAATGGCACTGTGTATCAGTGTTGTTTTCGTCAACGATGACGATGACAAAATCATTTCGTTGACGCAACTTTTTTTCATGACGATAACGAAACGATGACGAGATAAAAATGTCTCGTTGATGACTAAAACATGACGAGACGTGTGTGAGTTTTCGTTGACGAGACGAGAATAGACGAAAATGTTAGTGGGTGGTCCGTCAGACGTTTAAAATGCATGACATTTCCGCTTATTGTGCATGCCAACTAAAACTTAAAAAGTATCTGCCGCTATGGCAAGCCGTTTTAGCATTAAATACTCTTTGCTATACTAGTATGGCAAGCCGTTTTATCATTCTATCCTTGTTTGTCTTTTATGTTTTAAAACATTCCTTCATTATTGTAATTATTGGTGAAAATAGTCGATCCGGAAGCTCACATTGTGTTGAACTATAGATCTGCTATTTACACAACTTATAAGTGACACTACCCAACAGCAAAATACTTACTGACCTACATTAATTTGTTAAAAGACTACTTTTTCCCCTTTTTTGACTAAAACTAGACTAAAACCTTTTTGACTTTTCGTCGACTAAAATTGGACTAAAACTATCACATATAGAAGTGACTAAAATTTGACTAAAACTAATAAGCATTTTAGTCCAAAAGACTAAGACTAAATCTAAGATGGTTGTCAAAAACAACACTGCTGTGTATGAAAATGAGCAGACACTGGTGGATTGGATCTGAGTACACTTGTGTTTATTTCAGGCTATATAGTAAACTGCATCCTAAAACTTTTGCAGAGGATACTGTGTTTCATGACATTGCTGCCCCCTAGTGAACTTCACAGAAACAACAGTATGTTTGTACCTAGTGCATAGACAGAATTTGAAGACTACATGTTGTGTATTTGGAAAGCTGTATCAACTCTGATTAATTTTGATACTTGGTTTTCTTTTTGACAAACTGATTTTTGTTTAAAAAGTCACCCAGTTTACCTGAACTTACTCTGATGAAAGTGAATTAAAATGGCATTCTGTGACAAAATTTAAAATTACAGTTCAAGTTCATCTGGAGACACGCCTCTGTTTTTATCAGAAACGAGGTTAAAAGTTGAAGTCTCCTCAGTCATGAACTTTATTTCATCTTGCAGTCAAATGGGAAAAAAATTGTTGCAGTGGTTTGGCATCAATGAATGCAGTAAAAAAAGATTACAGAAGACTATCACTTAATCATTCACAAATGTGTTCCATATTATTTTATTTCATTCCCTGAAATAACAGTATAGGCTGTGCTACTTATGAGAAAAGAAAATCTGAAAATGGTTCGTTTTGACTTAAAAGAGTGGTACAGACTTTTGCACTAATTGAAATGTAGCTTAATTGCAGCTAAATGTAAAATGCACAGATAATCATAGTTTACAAATCAGTCTGACAGCAATAAATACAACAAGAAATCAAACATAATCGTAAATTTTTCTCTAAGTGTCTTTGAAATAGTCTACTTGTCATTTCTTATACAAAGTTGTTGATAAATTATAGTAAGAGTAGATTCGTTTAAAGCAAAATACAACATATGTGACCCTGGACCACAAAACCAGTCTTAAGTCGCTGGGGTATATTTGTAGCAATAGCCAAAAATACATTGCATGGGTCAAAATTATTGATTTTTCTTTTATGCCAAAAATCATTAAGAAATTAAGTAAAGTTCATGTTCCATGAAGATTCTTTGTAAAATTCCTACTGTAAACATATCAAAATGTAATTTTTGATTTGTAATATGCATTGTTAAGAACCTAATTTGGACAACTTTAAAGGTGATTTTCTCAGTCTTTTTTATTTTTTTGCATCCTCAGATTTCTGATTTCAAATAGATGTATCTCAGTCAAATATTGTCCTATCCTAACAAACCATACATCAATAGAAAGCTTATTTGCTCAGTTTTGTCAAATTTAACCTTATGACTGGTTTTGTGGTCCAGGGTCACATATGTTCATTAAAATACACCTTTTTGTTGAAGTATGGAGGTTAAAAGTTGAAGTCTCCTCAGTCATGAACTTTTGCAACTGTGTCTCAATAGTAGCTCTAGTAAACCAAATTCAGGTAAACTGTTTAAAAAGTCACCCAGTTTACCTGAACTTACTCTGGTGAAAGTGAATGAAAATGGCATTCGCATCTGTGACAAAATGTGAAATTGCAGTTCAAGTTCATCTGGAGACACACCTTCAGAATCAGAAACAAGGTTAAAAGTTGAAGTCTCCTCAGTCATGAACTTTATTTCATCTTACAGTCAGATTGCATCGGTTTGGTTTCAATGAATGCAGTAAAAAACTTTAGCACTTAATCATTCACAAATTTGCTCCACGTTATTTTATTTCATTCACTGAAATAACAGTACAGGCTGTGCAACTTATAGTAAAAGAAAATCTGCTGGAATTTTATTTAAATAGTTGATTTTGATTTAAAAGAATTGTAGAAAGACACTAATTGAAATGTAGTTTCATTACGGCTAAATGTAAAATGCAGATAATCATAGTTTACAAATCAGTCTGACAGCAATAAATACAAGAAAACAACCGTAATTGTACATTTTTCTCTCAAAGGGTCTTGGAAATAGTCTACTTGTCATTTCTTACACAAAGACATTGACAAGTTAAAGTAAGAGTAGATTCGTTTAAAGAAGAATACAACATCTGTTCATTAAAATACCCCTTTTTGTAGAAGTGTGAAGGTTAAAAGTTGAAGTCTCCTCAGTCATAAACTTTATTTCATCTTACAGTCAGATGGAAAAAAAACGTTGCATCGTTTTGGTTTCAAGGAACACAGTAAAAAACTTTATCACTTAATCATTCACAAATTTGCTCCACATTATTGTATTTCATTCACTGAAATAACAGTATAGGCTGTGCAACTTATAGTAAAAGAAAATCTGCTGGAATTTTATTTAAATGTAGCTTCATTAGAGCTAAATGTAAAATGCAGATAATCATAGTTTACAAATCAGTCTGACAGCAATAAATACAACAAGAAATCAAACATAATCGTACATTCTTGAAAGTAGTCTACTTGTCATTTTTTTTTACACAAGTTAAAGTAAGAGTAGATTTGTTTAAAGCAGAATGCAACATCTGTTTATTAAAATACACCTTTTTCGTGAAGTATGAGGAGAGTTGCGATTAGGAGCAGAACGAGGCCGACACTGAGAGCGGCATTGTTCAGGATCAACGCCGATCTGGAGCTGCTCTTTGCTAACTTTTGGTGTCCAGCCAGCCTAGCATCTCGAGACTGTGAAAACACAAATGTCAAGCATATTAAAGTGATTTTGAAAAACCCCTGGAGTAAACCTCACATCCAGAAGCCTCCAATGGAGATGAGTAGATTTCAGCTCATAGCCCCTTAAGTGTTAAAGAAATCAAACAGCTGTCAGTTTTAATATTTGATTAATAATAATACGATTCCTGCAGTTTTCATAATATAGATCATTGAATTTGATGCAATTAATCGAATTTCTAGTAAATATTTAAATATTTAGAACTAATAAGCTATTTATTTTCATACTTTTTTGCATTTTAATCTTATTGTTTGAAAGTGTTTTCATTTATTGTTTGCATTTGCATTAGAGCTTCATTAGTTACATTAGTTAATTCATTAGTTAACAAACTGCCAATAAAAATTCTTCTTAACATTCATTAATCATTTCAATATTTAATAATAAATTGTTCAAATCAAAAGTTGTAACTGTACTAACGAAAGAGTTGGATTTTTTTTAACAAAGATTAATAACTTCGGTAGCAAATGTAGCTATTGCTCATTGTGAATATTAATTCATTAACTAATTAATATAGTCTTTATAATTCTAGTCTTTATAATTATTTTGCATTTTAATCTGTGTACATTTTTTTTTTACTTTAAACCTTTTTTGTGTATTGCTTAATTGTATTTAAATGTTCAGTAATTTTTGTTATAAGAAAATTGTCATTAAAGCTATTATACTGTATTATGACACCACTTTTTTTGCAAATAAATCTCAAAATCGTGATAAAAGCATTATTAATGAATCACAGCATGAAAATTGATACCGGCATATCCCTACGCATATTGCATATTTTACTTTTTTATTTTAAAAAACCAAACCGTATCGTTGACATTTGTGTCAACAGGAAAAGAAATTAAAGTTTTTCAGGAAGAGCATTTTCAGCTTGTTTTTGTATTTTTATATAAAGTTATGGCATGCAGTTCCTATTTAATACATCAATCAATGTAAATTGTGATAATCATAATTAGGGAATAATTGATAATTATGATTTTTGTCATAATCGTGCAGCCATAGTTCCAAAGTACAAAGTTATCCATCTTAATAAAATACATCAATCACAATATTTTTTTAAGTTGTTTGTATGATTAATTTGATGGTAAGCAAAGAAATATTCTCAAATGTCCTACTAATAGGAATACTTACATTGCACGAGCAAGCGATGGCAGCGATGCCCAGAGGTAAACAGCAGAACAGCATGGTAAAGATGGAGAAGCACATGTAATCTGGCACTGTTGTGACCATTGACCCATTTATGATTGGCATACACTGCTTGGGAATATGCAGACATCCCTGGTAATGGTTGTTGGGTATATGGACCCTGAGGGCCTCCTGGAACTCCGGGATTGGCCTTTGGATCCTGGTATCCTGCGTTTGTATAGTCTGGTGGTGGCAAAGGCTCACCCATGCTGGACTTCTCCGATCGATCCCGTTTATCCTGAGGGTCAGTGAACGCATGGTTGCTGATTCCAAATGCTGATGTTTGATAGTTCATTTCTTTTGTATGAAAGTGTACTGAATGAATGATCTTGATGTTTTTTCTCTTTAGTTTTGTGCTCAACTGAGATTCTCCTCAATGGACACTGGTTAATCTGCAGTCAGTCTTGTGCTTTCTTGACCGACATCCTTTTATGGTGATGTATAAATTTATGGCAATCTAAAGAGCAGTGGTTTTGTAGCTTGTAAATTCGGTTATGGTTATTTCATACTGTAGGATTTGTCCTGCTTTACTAATAACCATGGAAAGGCTGCATTAGTGGAGTCAGGGAGGTGGTCGATGAGGGGCGGCCAACACGTTTTGCCTCGAGTAGGCTAAATGTAACCATTCACAGGCATATCTGTTTAAAGGAACACTCTGCTTTTTTTGGAAATAGGCTCATTCTCCAACTCCCCCCGAGTTAATAAGTTGAGTTTTACCGTTTTGAAATCCTTTAAGCCGTTCTCCTGTTCTGGTGATATCACTTTTAGCATAGCTTAGCATAGATCATTGAATCCTATGAGACCAGTAGCATCGCGTTCAAAAATGACCAACGAGTTTCGATATTTGTCCTATTTAAAACTTGACTCTTCTGTAGTTATATCGTGTACTAAGACCGGCGAAAAATGTACAGCTGCGATTTTCTAGGCCGATAAGATTAGGAACTACGCTTCTATTCCGGCGTAATAGTCAAGGAAGTTTGCTGCTGTAATATGGCTGAAGCAGGAGCACTAATATCACGCAGCACATCAGCTTTGGCCATATTATGGCCAAAAATCATTATGGGCTCCAACTCAGTTAACTTGTTGATTTTCACATAACATTACGTGAGTATTCACAAGCTGTTTCATTAATAGTATAAATGCTTGGAAAAAAATATTTAACGTTTTCAAGTCCATTCATTTTTTGTAGCATGCAAGTCTCAGCCTATAAATGGTCAATTTCATGATAAAATACAAAAAATAAATGTTTTTACGCTACATTTGCCTCGGATCAAGTGGCATGAGAAACAATCTTTTCCTTTTTAATATTTTATTTCTATATTAAATATATTATTTTATTTAATATTGCTGTTTTTCATGTTAAATGTGAAGACAGGTTGGATACTTTTTTTTTTGGATGGAGTAGGTGGAATTTTTACATTAACTTTACGAAATAACATGATTTTATTACGTAAATTCTTTCTATAGATATATTATCACGTCTGTGAGGCAAATATTCGCTGAGTTTCGGATCATTTTTGTGAAGCGCTCCTTTAAGACAGAGACATAGAAAGTGTATGTTTGTTTTCTTTAGCTATTTTACGAAAACAAAAACTAAAATTTGTTGATATTGTGAGTGCACACAAATAAAAGTAGACCTTTTTCAGTTCCGAATGATGTATTACTCTTACCTTTATGAGCAAAAATGATGGTGTATTTTAGGTTTCCACTGTTATTACGGAAAAAATGCAAGTGATCGCGTTGGTGCTTCCATGTCCTGCAAAGCACGCTTAAGCTTCCACTCTCTGCACAAATGATTGGATATGCGTCGAACAGCACACATTTGTCTAGGTTAAATTTTTTAATTGATATTGTGAAATGCATCAAGTGTTTTATGTCTATAGATTTTATTTTAGGCAAGTCGTGTTGATTTGAGAAAGCTAAATTGATCCATCATGCTCAGCTCATTGCCGCCGGCCGCTTGGTTGTTACCTAACAAAAGCTTGAATTTAACAAACATAAAATGTTACAAACTTATTTCTAAATTAACTTAATAAAGAAACGAAATTAAATCTAGCCACTGTGCCATTGGAATTCAAAACTGAAATATTTTAATGGCTGTAACACGACCTTTGTTCTGATAAGTTGTCGGACAAGGGCAGGCTCGGGCCTGAGCGTATTGGGCCAGGGCTAGGCCTGTGCAGGGCGCTATTCTGTCCCTCGTTTCAATTAAAAGTTCCCCCTCAGCTCGGCAGGCCTCCAATCTGCCGGGGCTAATATGCACCTGCATACCCAGACGCTACGCCTAATGGAATTGATCTCATTTTTTCCACTGGCCAAATAGTATTTTAATTGTTTTAAACCATTTAAATCAAATTAAATGTATGCCGTTTTGCTGATAAGGTGAAAATATTTGAGCTGTTTTTAGTAGAAACAGATAGGCCTATATTTATTGCAGTGCACAGTACCTTGCGAAAGTATTCATACCCCTTCATTTTTTCCCAACTGTTTTAAATAACTTTTTATACTTCAATGTACACTGTTTCCGCCACTGAATAAAAAAAACTAAAAAAGAGCATTGCGAGTTATCTCCCAATTTTCCTTTTTCTTTCTCAAAATTGCATGATATAATTACAATAATGATTTTTTTTTTTTTCAAAATTGTGGAAAAAAAACTCATAACTCACAGTTCTGAGAAATAAAATCAGAATTGCAAGATACAAAGTTGCAATTGTGAGAAAAAAGTCTGAATTGCTCTTTTATATTGCAATTCTGACTATTTCTCACAATTGTGTGTTTACATCTCACAGTTCTGAGAAAAAAAGTCAGAATTTCGAAATATAAACTCGCAATTGCAAGAAAAAAGTCAGAATTGCAGGATACAAAGTTGCTATTGTGAGAAAAAAGTCTGAATTGTGAAATATAAACTCGCAATTGCAAGAAAAATGTCAGAATTGCAAGATACAAAGTTGCTATTGTGAGAAAAAAGTCTGAATTGTGAAATATAAACTCGCAATTGCAAGAAAAAGTCAGAATTGCAAGATACAAAGTTCCAATTGCGAGAAGTTTATATCTCGCAATTCTGACATAATTTCTCGCATTTGTGAGTTTATATCCTGCAATTCTGACTTGAGAAAAGTCAGAATTGCACAATATAAACTCAGAATTGCAAGAAAAAAAGTCTGAATTGCACGTTTATATCGCAATTCTGACTTTATTTCTCACAATTGTGCATTTATATCTCACAGTTCTGAAAAACGTCAGATTTGCGAGTTTATATGACCCAATTCTGAGAAAAAAAAGTCAGAATTGTGATATGCAAAATCGAAATTACCAAAAAAAAAAAGTTCCATGCATGCACTGAGCCACTTCAGACAACGCATCAGTAGCACTTTAAAAGTCCAAAAAGTCCAAAATAGCTGTAAAAAACAGCAAGAGAATCATGTGCATCAGGATTTAAAGAGAGAGCACTGATTTTCAAGTGAAACCTACTGGAGGCTGTCATTGATGTAAATAAATGAACAAAAGAAAAAGAACTCAAAGATTCATCAATATAGTTCATGCATATATAAGTTATAAGTTTACGTGAAGATTGTTTTAGGTTCACTTAAATTAAACGTGTTATGTTTTCCAGAGCCTATTAAATGTTTTAATGGCTTTCAGTTCTACTGTAATGTTAAATGGCTATAATTAATGGCTGATATTGAGATAAAAATGCATTTAATAGAGTCAAAAGTTGCAGTGTTGGCATCAATGATACTGGTCTTCATTAATAATAGGCTACTTAGTAAACATAAATATAATATCTTTATGTTGTTTCTACATTATTTTGGAGGTTCAATGTGAAATTCTGAAAATGTAAATATATTAATATGCAATGCATTGCAATTTATTTACAGAAAAGTCTATGTAATGTATGTAATGTGCAACACACTAGTGTTTGCAAATGTAAATATATGAAAATGTAGTAAAATGAAGACTAATGTAATGAGTGTATGCTTTGTTTTGTTAAAGGAAGAAGAAGAAAACAAAATACCCAACTACCTGTCACATACAACAAAATATCAAAGTCTCTGTAAGGCAAGTCATGTCACTCGGCGGCCAGAATCATGTTTCTGGACAACATATTAATAAAATAAATATGAGTACTATAAACTCATCTACATTGAGTTAAATTAACATAACTCAATGTAGATGAGATGTAGATATAGTACTTATATTTATTGGTTTTAAAACTTAAATGGTTTAAGGCAATCGGTTTCCTCAAACAGTTTGAGTTACTGTAACTTGTCTGTGGAGAAAAAATACTGAAATTGAAAGAATTGTTTAAAAGACTTTTATCTCGAAATTCTGACTTTATCACTTGCAATTGCTAGTTTATATCTCCAAATTCTGACGTTTTTACTTACAGTTGCGAGTTTATATTTTGGAATCCGGACTTTTTTACTCGCAGTTGCGAGTTTATATCTTGGAATTCTGACTTTATAACTTGGGATTGCAAGTGTATATCTCGGAATTCTGACTTCATAACTCGGGATTGTGAGTTTATATCTCGGAATTCTGACTTTATAACTCACGATTGTGAGTTTATATCTCGGAATTCTGACTTTTTTACTTATAGTTGCGAGTTTATATTTTGGAATCCGGACTTTTTTACTCGCAGTTGCGAGTTTATATCTTGGAATTCTGACTTTATAACTTGGGATTGCAAGTGTATATCTCGGAATTCTGACTTTATAACTCGGGATTGTGAGTTTATATCTCGGAATTCTGACTTTATAACTCACGATTGTGAGTTTATATCTTGGAATTCTGACTTTTTTTACTCGCAGTTGCGAGTTTATATCTCAGAATTCTGACTTTATAACTCGGGATTGCGAGTTTATATCTCGGAATTCTGACTTTATAACTCACGATTGTGAGTTTATATCTCGGAATTCTGACTTTATAACTCGGGATTGTGAGTTTATATCTCGGAATTCTGACTTTTTTACTCGCAGTTGCGAGTTTATATTTTGGAATTCTAACTTTTTTACTCGCATCAGCGAGTTTATATCTTGGAATTCTGACTTTTTTACTCGCAGTTGCGAGTTTATATCTTGGAATTCTGACTTTTTTACTCGCAGTTGCGAGTTTATATCTTGGAATTTTGACTATATAACTCGGGATTGCGAGTTTATATCTCGGAATTCTGACTTTATAACTCACGATTGTGAGTTTATATCTCGGAATTCTGACTTTATAACTCACGATTGCGAGTTTATATTTCGGAATTCTAATTTTATTACTCACGATTGCGAGTTTATATTTCGGAATTCTGATTTTATTACTCACGATTGCGAGTTTATATCTTGGAATTCTGACTTTATAACTTGGGATTGCAAGTGTATATCTCGGAATTCTGACTTCATAACTCGGGATTGTGAGTTTATATCTCGGAATTCTGACTTTATAACTCACGATTGTGAGTTTATATCTCGGAATTCTGACTTTTTTACTTACAGTTGCGAGTTTATATTTTGGAATCCGGACTTTTTTACTCGCAGTTGCGAGTTTATATCTTGGAATTCTGACTTTATAACTTGGGATTGCAAGTGTATATCTCGGAATTCTGACTTCATAACTCGGGATTGTGAGTTTATATCTCGGAATTCTGACTTTATAACTCACGATTGTGAGTTTATATCTCGGAATTCTGACTTTTTTACTTACAGTTGCGAGTTTATATTTTGGAATCCGGACTTTTTTACTCGCAGTTGCGAGTTTATATCTTGGAATTCTGACTTTATAACTTGGGATTGCAAGTGTATATCTTAGAATTCTGACTTTATAACTCGGGATTGCAAGTGTATATCTCGGAATTCTGACTTTATAACTCGGGATTGTGAGTTTATATCTCGGAATTCTGACTTTATAACTCACGATTGTGAGTTTATATCTTGGAATTCTGACTTTTTTACTCGCAGTTGCGAGTTTATATCTCAGAATTCTGACTTTATAACTCGGGATTGCGAGTTTATATCTCGGAATTCTGACTTTATAACTCACGATTGTGAGTTTATATCTCGGAATTCTGACTTTATAACTCGGGATTGTGAGTTTATATCTCGGAATTCTGACTTTTTTACTCGCAGTTGCGAGTTTATATTTTGGAATTCTAACTTTTTTACTCGCATCAGCGAGTTTATATCTTGGAATTCTGACTTTTTTACTCGCAGTTGCGAGTTTATATCTTGGAATTCTGACTTTTTTACTCGCAGTTGCGAGTTTATATCTTGGAATTCTAACTTTTTTACTCGCAGTTGCGAGTTTATATCTTGGAATTTTGACTATATAACTCGGGATTGCGAGTTTATATCTCGGAATTCTGACTTTATAACTCACGATTGTGAGTTTATATCTCGGAATTCTGACTTTATAACTCACGATTGCGAGTTTATATTTCGGAATTCTGATTTTATTACTCACGATTGCGAGTTTATATTTCGGAATTCTGATTTTATTACTCACGATTGCGAGTTTATATCTTGGAATTCTGACTTTATAACTTGGGATTGCAAGTGTATATCTCGGAATTCTGACTTCATAACTCGGGATTGTGAGTTTATATCTCGGAATTCTGACTTTATAACTCACGATTGTGAGTTTATATCTCGGAATTCTGACTTTTTTACTTACAGTTGCGAGTTTATATTTTGGAATCCGGACTTTTTTACTCGCAGTTGCGAGTTTATATCTTGGAATTCTGACTTTATAACTTGGGATTGCAAGTGTATATCTCGGAATTCTGACTTCATAACTCGGGATTGTGAGTTTATATCTCGGAATTCTGACTTTATAACTCACGATTGTGAGTTTATATCTCGGAATTCTGACTTTTTTACTTACAGTTGCGAGTTTATATTTTGGAATCCGGACTTTTTTACTCGCAGTTGCGAGTTTATATCTTGGAATTCTGACTTTATAACTTGGGATTGCAAGTGTACATCTTGGAATTCTGACTTTATAACTCGGGATTGCAAGTGTATATCTCGGAATTCTGACTTTATAACTCGGGATTGTGAGTTTATATCTCGGAATTCTGACTTTATAACTCACGATTGTGAGTTTATATCTTGGAATTCTGACTTTTTTACTCGCAGTTGCGAGTTTATATCTCGGAATTCTGACTTTATAACTCACGATTGTGAGTTTATATCTCGGAATTCTGACTTTATAACTCGGGATTGTGAGTTTATATCTCGGAATTCTGACTTTTTTACTCGCAGTTGCGAGTTTATATTTTGGATTTCTAACTTTTTTACTCGCATCAGCGAGTTTATATCTTGGAATTCTGACTTTTTTACTCGCAGTTGCGAGTTTATATCTTGGAATTCTGACTTTTTTACTCGCAGTTGCGAGTTTATATCTTGGAATTCTGACTTTTTTACTCGCAGTTGCGAGTTTATATCTTGGAATTCTAACTTTTTTACTCGCAGTTGCGAGTTTATATCTTGGAATTTTGACTATATAACTCGGGATTGCGAGTTTATATCTCGGAATTCTGACTTTATAACTCACGATTGTGAGTTTATATCTCGGAATTCTGACTTTATAACTCACGATTGCGAGTTTATATTTCGGAATTCTGATTTTATTACTCACGATTGCGAGTTTATATCTCGGAATTCTGACTTTATAAATCACGATTGCGAGTTTATATCTCGGAGTTCTGACTTTATAACTCGCGATTGCGAGTTTATATTTCGGAATTCTGTTGTAACCCTGTTTAATTTAACCCTGTTGTAGGGGACTCCAACACAATATTAGGACATTGTTAAAAACCATTTGACCTGGTCTTTAAAGCATTTTATTGCATTTCATCTATCTCTCATCAAACATCAGACTAACAAAAGGCTTGTCACAAACCATACAGGGGAAGTGCCTAGACAGGGCTTAATTCTTAATTCTGCAGACTTCAGTGTGTATTTGTGTTGTGCTTTATAGCCAATCAAGTCAAGTCAAGTCACCTTTATTTATATAGCGCTCTTAACAATACAGATTGTGTCAAGGCAACTGCACAGTATTTAAACAGCACCATAGTGTGTAAGTAACGCATTATTGTAAATAATCAATTTTCAGTTAAAGGCAGTTCATCAATGAATTCAGTGATATCATCCAGTTCAGTTCAAATAGTATATGATATCGCTGGAAAGTGTCCCCAACTAAGCAAGCCAGAGGCGACAGCGGCAAGGAACCAAAACTCCACAGGTGACAGAAATGGAGAAAAAAAACCTTGGGAGAAACCAGGCTCAGTCGGGGGACCAGTTCTCCTCTGGCCAGACCAAACCAGCAGTTTGTACCAATAACAGATATATCAGACATATCTGTTGATTTCATGAAGGCAATGGCCAATCAGAGGTGTTTCAGTCAGTCAGAATCCACTTATTCATAATGCATAAAATGAAAAAAAAAAAAATGGAAAAAAACAAACGAAAAAGTTATTTTCTCATGCCATTTTCGACATTAAATCTAAAAACTAATGAACACATTGTACACGGACTAGATAATGTAGTTCCCCCAAACGGAGATCCTAGAACAATAAGTTAGTTCCTAGTTCCTGTGGTGCGAACAAACTAAAAAGCGTGAACTTCCACCAATAGTTGTAGGAACTATGTAAACATGACCAAAACAATTAATGTATTTAGTGCAACGCTTTATTTGAATAATGAAAGAAAGCAAAAAATAAACATTTTAAATCAGCACTAAGAAAAGAGCAGTTTATTTCTGCTAATCATACAGATCTATCTGACAGCATTAAATACAAGAAGACATAAAACAGAAGCGTACATTAGATTATTTCCTTAGATTATTATTTGTAATACTTGTCATTACAAAATCATTGACTTGAGTTAATGTATGAGTAGATGCATCTGAACACAACAGTTGTTCAAAAACGTCTTGCAAAAGCTGTATATTTAACGATGATGGCCAGTGTGATGACTGTGAGGCCGATACCGAGAGCCACATTGTTCAGGATATACGCCACTCTGGAGCTGCTCTTCGCTAACTCTTGTTGTCCAGCCATGTTAGCCTCTCGAGTCTGTGAAAAAACAAATGAATATTGAATATTGAAGAAAAAAAATAGATTTTAGTCCATGTTATTATAGCCTATTATAAAATCAAATGTTGAAGAATTTAAACAGCTGCCAGCTTAAAATGTAATAAAATGTAATAGAAGTAAATAAATGTAACAATATATTTTATTATCAAATCCATTTTATATGATTTTAAGTTTACATCCACCTTTCAGAATCTGCTAAATGTTGATTATTTTACCAAAATAAGAGGGATCATACAAAATGCATGTTATTGTTTATTTAGTACTGACCTGAAAAAGATATTTCACATAAAAGATGTTCACATATATAGTCCACAAGAGAAAATTATTTATAATTTATAAAAATGACCCTGTTCAAAAGTTTACATACACTTGATTCTTAATACTGTGTTGTTACCTGAATGATCCAGGTTTAGTGATAATTGTTCATGAGTTCCTCATTTGTCCTGAACAGTTAAACTGCCTGCTGTTCTTCAGAAAAATCCTTTTAGGTCTCACAAATTCTTTGGCTTTCCAACATTTTTGTCTATTTGAACCCTTTCCAACAATGACTGTATGATTTTGAGATCCATCTTTTCACACTGAGGACAACTGAGGGACTCATATGCAACTATTACAGAAGGTTTAAACACTCACTGATGCTCCAGAAGGAAACACAAAGCATTAAAAAACTTTGAATTTGAAGATCAGGGTAAATTTAACTTATTTTGTATTCTGGGAAACATGTTACTATCTTTTGTAGCCTTTGAAGGACAGTACAAAAAAAAAAATGATATTTAGGCAAAATAAGAAAAAAATCCACATCTCCATTTTGTTCAAAAGTTTTCACCCCCTGGCTCTTAATGCATGGTGTTTCCTTCTGGAGCATCAGTGAGTGTTTGAACCTTCTGTAATAGTTGCATATGAGTCCCTCAGTTGTCCTCAGTGTGAAAAGATGCATCTCACAGTCATTGTTGGAAAGGGTTCAAATACATAAAAATGCTGTAAAACCAGAATTTGTGGGACCTGAAGGATTTTTCTGAAGAACTGGAGGCAGTTTAACTGTTCAGGACAAACAAGGAACTCATAAACAACTATCAGTAAATTCAGGTAACAACACAGTGTTAAGAATCAAGGGGATGTAACTTTTGAACAGGGTCATTTTTTATAAATTCAACTGTTGTTTTCTCTTGTAAACTGTATGCAAACATCTTTTAGGTGAAATATCTCATTCAGGTCAGTACTAAATAAACAACTGCATGCATTTATATGATCCCTCTTATTTTGATAAAATAATTCATTTTGCACATTCTAAAAGGGGGATGTAAAGAAAAGAATCTTACTAAGCATATAAAACTGCATTAGTTTATTAGACCAAATGCATGTTGCCATTTCGATAAATATTGTAATTCTTTCATGCAACAGTGAACAGTGTGCAAGGCTGTTTATTCTTCATTACACATTAAATAAAATTTAAATTTTTTGATTTATCTGATTGTTTGAATTGTTACATATGAAGCAGAAAAAGTCCTACTAGAATAAACACTTACATTGCATGAGTAGATGGTAGCAGCGATGCCCACAGGTAAACAGCAGAACAGCATGGTAAAGATGGAGTAGCCCATGTAATCTGGTATTGCAGCAGCCATTGGCATCGAACTCATGACCACAGTTGGCTGAACCACAGTTGGCTGAACGGTGACCACAGCGGGCTGAACCAGAGCAGGCTGGACCAGAGCGGGCTGAAAGGTGACCCCAGTCACCCCTACTGTAGGTGCTGTTATTATGTTCATTTCTTCTTATTCTTCTTTAAGTGTACTAAATGATCTTGATGTTTTTTGATGTCTCTTGCAGTTGGTGCTCAACTGAGATGCTCTTCGCTGGATGCTGGTTCATCTGCAGTCAGTCATGTGCTTTCGTGATTTTTGTCTATGATGGTGATGTAGAGATGCGGGAATCAGACGGGAAGTGGTTTTGTTATTTTGTTTATGGTTTTAAAGGACAAGGATGTCACGCAGCATGTCTGTGTTGAAATTTGCATGAGCTTTTACTAAATGACAGTTGTTCCGCATAGATTAGGCCAAGTACTTCACGGATGGTGATTATATCCGTGGGCGTTGTGAATAATCTGTGGGTTGGGTAATAAAAAAATACATTCTGCTCATGAAGTTGCAATGACAGAAATCATTCTTGGATGATTTCACTTCCAGATCAAAAACTTACAGATAATTAACTCACCCCCTTGTCATCCAAGATGTTCAGGTCTTTCTTTTTTTTGAGTTTGAGGATTTCAAGAACGTTCTCCAAATAGTGGACTTCAACGGTGCCTGTGAGTTTGAACTTTGATAATGCCATTTTAATGCAGCTAATCCCAGCCGAGGAAGAAGGGTCTTATCTTGGTTATTTAAAAAAAAAAAAAAAAAGTTACAATTTATATACTTTTTAACCTCAAATGTTTATCTTGTCTAGCTCTGCATGTACTCTGTATATTCTGGTTCAACACAGTTAGGGTATGTCGAAAAACTCCCATCTCATTTTCTCAACTTAAAAATTACCCTACAACACTGTTTTACATTTTTTGTAAAGGGCGTTTATCTTCTTTGCATGTTCACTTTGTAAACACTGGGTCGGTACTTCTGCAGCGATGGAGGATGATTTGGGCATGGGCATCACAGAGCTATAGATGAGCACTTGAGGTTAAAAAGTATATAAATTGTAATTTTTTTAAGAAAATAACCAGACCCCTCTTCCTCGGCTGGGATCATTTAGAGCCCTTTGAAGCTGCATTAAACTGCATTTTGGAAGTTCAAACTCGTGGGCACTATAGAAGTCCACTATATGGAGAACATTTCTAAAATGTTTTCCTCAACAAACAATTTCTTTACAGCTGTAAAGTTTTGTTCTGGAAGTGAACTAATCCTTTAATTTGGCAAAAATAGAAAGAGTAATGGCCAAAAGTTTCAGGATTTTTCTCCATGTTGTATGGTGCCAGTGAGTTTGAACTTCCAAAATACAGTTTAAATGCAGCTTCAAAGGGCTCTTAACCGTCCCAGCAGAGAAGGAATAGCCAAAAAATTACAGATTACAGATTTTCAATTAAGTTAAGATAGTAGATATTTTGTACATGTTCTATTATATATATAGTGAAACTTAATTTTTGAATAGTAATATGTGCTGCTAAGAACTTAATTTGGACAATTTTAAAGGCGATTTTCTCAATATCTACTTTGGCATACTCGTTTCAACATACTATGCTTTGGGACACACTTATTCTAATCTCAAAGATACTTTTTAGAATAGATAGTTAGGACGCAGCAGGCTTGTGCACAATTCAGAATTTCAGAATTGTCCGCCATTCAATTCATGAGTTGGAATTTGAATTGAATTGACTCCGCCCCACAGGAAGTTGAATTTGAATTGGAGTTGGAGTGACAGGAAGTGGAATTAAATTCATGGCAATTCAAAGCCTTTCCACACAGTCATACAACAGAATGAATGTGTTGAATCTCACACTCATCACTTGCTGCCACCTACTGGTAGTTCCCAACATTTCGTATTAGTAGCCTATATATATTAAAAATAACAAAAATCTGATTTAAAACACTAAGCTCATAACTTTATTTATGCATTTGTAATATTGTTGTTGTAATTTTAAACTGTCTGTGTAAATGCATCTATTCCACTTCAACTTCTTCAGTTTCCTTCGCAGTGAAAATATTAATTTGGTTAACTCTGCTTTCATTTGATTGGTAAAAGCCCTGTATTGTCTTATTATATTAACTGAAATTATTAATAAAATGTATGAATTTGATATAAAACATTCATTTGTTTATTAGGGTTAGGGAAAAGCTGCACTTTACGTAGAAATTGATCCAGAAGTCAATTGAAGTAAATTTTAGTCAACTGCAATCATATAAAATGTAATTTCCTAAAAACAAAATATTGGAAAACCATTAACCACAGTGGCTGCTGAGCAAAAAAGTAATTGTCAAGTCATGAATATAAACATTATTTGTGACCCTTGATGTATGATTTATTAGGACAGGTCGATGATTCAATTATTTGAAAATCTGGAATCTGAGAGTAGAAAAAAAATCTAAATATTGAGAAAATCGCCTTAGTTCTTAGCAATGCATATTACTAATCAAAAATTAAGTTTGGATGTATTTATAGTAGGGATTTTACAAAAAATCTTCATGGAACATGATCTTTACTTAATTTCCTAATTATTTTTGGCATAAAAGAAAATCTACAATTTTGACGCATACCACATATTTTTGGCTATTGCTACAAATATACCCCAGCGACTTAAGACTGGTTTTGTGGTCCAGGGTCACATATATGTATATACTTTAACATATATTTAATTATTGTGATGCAAAGCTGAATTTTCAGCATCATTATTCCAGTCTTCAGTGTCACATGTTCCTTTGGAAATCATTGTAATATGCTGTTTTATTATCAGTGTTGGAAACAGTTGTGCTGCTTTTGAAAGGATTCAGGATTGTTTGATGAATAAAATGTTAAAAAGAACAACACTTATTTAAAATAGAAAACTTTTGCAACAATAAACACCTTGTTTAAAGTTTGGAGTCAGTCTTTTCTTTCTCTCTTTGAAAGAAATGAATACTTTTATTCAGCAAGGATTTGTTAAATTGATAGAAAAGTGATAGTAAAAACTTTTATTGTTAGAAAATATATATACAAAAATAGTGGTTTGTGGTACATTTGTGTGTTCTTTCTTCTTCTTTTTGTCTTTATAACTGTACTGTCTTGATGGTTTGATGTGTTGTACTGTTTCATAATTACAAAATAGAAATCAGAAAAAATGATTCGTAATCCACCCTCTGAAGACCCGTTCTTAAACGAGATTCAAAAAACTCCACTCCAAATGAACTTCTAAAATAATCTAAAATGATTCACAATCTGCACTCAGAAGTTCCATCCGAATCCGCTCAGTTCCGATCTAAATCTAAATTATTCGCGAACTGCTCTAAAGTTCCGATCTGAATCAAATGATTCGCAAACCGCTCTAAAGTTCTGATCTAAATCTAAATTATTCGCGAACTGCTCTAAAGTTCCGATCTGAATCAAATGATTCACAAACCGCTCTAAAGTTCTGATCTAAATCTAAATTATTCGCGAACTGCTCTAAAGTTCCGATCTGAATCAAATGATTCGCAAACCGCTCTAAAGTTCCGATCTGAATCAAATGATTCGCAAACTGCTCTAAAGTTCCAAACTGAATCAAATGATTCGCAAACCACTCTAAAGTTCCAATCTGAATCAAAAATTTGCGATCCGCTCTAAAGTTCCAATCTGAATCAAATGATTTGTGAACCGCTCTAAAGTTCCAATCTGAATCAAAAATTTGCGATCCGCTCTAAAGTTCCAATCTGAATCAAATGATTTGTGAACCGCTCTAAAGTTCCAATCTGAATCAAATGATTCGCAAACCACTCTAAAGTTCCAATCTGAATCAAATGATTCGTGATCCGCTCTAAAGTTCCAATCTGAATCAAATGATTCGCAACCACTCTAAAGTTCCAATCTGAATCAAATGATTCGCAACCACTCTAAAGTTCCAATCTGAATCAAATGATTCGCAACCGCTCTAAAGTTCCAATCTGAATCAAATGATTCGCAACCGCTCTAAAGTTCCAATCTGAATCAAATGATTCGCAACCACTCTAAAGTTCCAATCTGAATCAAATGATTTGCGATCCGCTCTAAAGTTCCAATCTGAATCAAATGATTCGCAACCACTCTAAAGTTCCAATCTGAATCAAATGATTCGCAACCACTCTAAAGTTACAATCTGAATCAAATGATTCGCAACCACTCTAAAGGTCCAATCTGAATCAAATGATTCGCAACCGCTCTAAAGTTCCAATCTGAATCAAATGATTCGCAAACCACTCTAAAGTTCCAATCTGAATCAAATGATTTGTGAACCGCTCTAAAGTTCCAATCTGAATCAAATGATTTGTGAACCGCTCTAAAGTTCCAATCTGAATCAAATGATTCGTGAACCGCTCTAAAGTTCCAATCTGAATCAAATGATTCGCAACCGCTCTAAAGTTCCAATCTGAATCAAATGATTTGTGAACCGCTCTAAAGTTCCAATCTGAATCAAATGATTCGCAAACCACTCTAAAGTTCCAATCTGAATCAAATGATTCGTGAACCGCTCTAAAGTTCCAATCTGAATCAAATAATTCGTGAACCGCTCTAAAGTTCCAATCTGAATCAAATGATTCGCAAACCACTCTAAAGTTCCAATCTGAATCAAATGATTTTTGAACCGCTCTAAAGTTCCAATCTGAATCAAATGATTCGCAAACCACTCTAAAGTTCCAATCTGAATCAAATGATTTGCGATCCACTCTAAAGTTCCAATCTGAATCAAATGATTCGCAACCACTCTAAAGTTCCAATCTGAATCAAATGATTCGCAACCACTCTAAAGTTACAATCTGAATCAAATGATTCGCAACCACTCTAAAGGTCCAATCTGAATCAAATGATTCGCAACCGCTCTAAAGTTCCAATCTGAATCAAATGATTCGCAAACCACTCTAAAGTTCCAATCTGAATCAAATGATTTGTGAACCGCTCTAAAGTTCCAATCTGAATCAAATGATTCGCGAACCGCTCTAAAGTTCCAATCTGAATCAAATGATTCGCAAACCACTCTAAAGTTCCAATCTGAATCAAATGATTTGTGAACCGCTCTAAAGTTCCAATCTGAATCAAATGATTCGTGAACCGCTCTAAAGTTCCAATCTGAATCAAATGATTCGCAACCGCTCTAAAGTTCCAATCTGAATCAAATGATTTGTGAACCGCTCTAAAGTTCCAATCTGAATCAAATGATTCGCAAACCACTCTAAAGTTCCAATCTGAATCAAATGATTTTTGAACCGCTCTAAAGTTCCAATCTGAATCAAATGATTCGTGAACCGCTCTAAAGTTCCAATCTGAATCAAATGATTCGCAAACCACTCTAAAGTTCCAATCTGAATCAAATGATTCGTGAACCGCTCTAAAGTTCCAATCTGAATCAAATGATTCGCAAACCACTCTAAAGTTCCAATCTGAATCAAATGATTCGTGAACCGCTCTAAAGTTCCGAAATTAATCAAAAGATTTGCGAACCCAATCTACAGTTCTGATCTGAATCAAATGATTCGCAAACTCGCTCCGCAGTTAAGATCTAAATCAAATGATTCACGATCGGCGCTCTGAAGTCCCATCTTAATATTGATTCGCGAACCATCATTTCAGATCAGGACTTCGGAGCGTGGATCGTGAATCATTCAATTCGCGAACCTAATCGATTGATTCGCGAACCCGCTGTGAATTTCCTATTTGAATCAAAAGATTTGCGAACTCGCTTCACTGTTCAGATCTAAATCAAATGATTCCCGATCCGTGCTCTAAAGTCTCATCTGAATAATGATTCGCAAACCATCATTTCACATCGGGACTTTGGAGCGTGGATCACGATTCAATTTGCGAAATGATTCACATACCCGCTAAGTTTCAATCTGAATCAAAAGATTCACGGTCCATGAAGCAAACATTAGAAACAGATAAACACAAAAAGCATAACAACATAAAGTTAAAAAGGGTAAACCTTATCATTCAACTGAACTCGACTGTTTGAAACACTTTGGCTAGCCTACGCAGCATCCTTGAAAGCGGGTAGTTTTCTAGTGTATTTACTTCATCTTCACAGGTAATATCATGATATGACCTATTTCAGATGCGGCTGAAATTACAACAACAGTACGTACTACATATACAAATATTTGACGTTTGATCAAAATTATTGCTAGGGACAATTTTGTCATTGATGGTAGGGACATGTCCCTAGCATCCCTACTAAATTATACGTCTTTGAAACCATGTACTTGAAAGTACAATTTTTTTAAATTAACGAAGATAAAACAGTACTTCAGATTATACACACATTTACGCATTTTACTTTGTATAAATTATTTCCCGTGTGAATAAAAAAAAAATAGCGATGCAACCTTTTATTTATTCACTTATTAAATAACAAATTATAAAAAACGTGCAAACGGTGAATTATTTTAATGAGTAAAAAAGACACAGAGGGCTTTTAGGACTTTTACGCTGAAAAGTATCCAAGGCGGCCGCCATTTTGAACCCGGTCCCTCACACTCCGCCGCTTCACGCACAGCTGAATATATTAAGCCTCCAATAACCGGTATTTATATTCGTGGGGCGTCCTCGTCCATCCGTGCTTTCTCCTAAAGAAAACAAGCAGGGCTCGCACCTGTGTCAAAGAAGCAGTTCCAGACAAATTAAAGCTCAGGCAAGAAGTGCGAGTGTTTTTATTCCGATGAGGATATTATTAAATGGGGTTCTAGAGCTTATTTCTGCCGTTGGTGGATTTGGAAGCGGATTTATCCTCTTTAGGATCTTGTCATTGGAGCAAAGGAATAGCGTTACAGCAGAGACAGCAAATCCGATCGGATTGACAGGTAACACAAGTCTTTACGTTATTTCTAAATTCTGTTATTAGGAATCGTTCATTAGTGAACATTTGACGCAGTGATTCTGTTATTCGGGCCCGTCATTAATTTTGGACGCGTTAATTTACGCGACGCGTTAACGTTACATGACAGACATTGTATGTTTTGTTTGTTACAGTATTCGTCTTTATTTACGTTTCAATTCAACAAAGCAGCACACAACGCATCTATATTGTGTAACGCACATTCCCAGCAGCCTGCGCTCATGCCGAAGGACAATTTCTCTATTGTTTAATCGCGTTTCTTTCTGTGTGAATAATATATTTTGTTCGGTTTTTATTGAATCTTTTAGTTTGAATCGTTCAGAAACGCCCAGTCACCCTGTGTTAACATGCGGGTTCATCATGACACTCAAAGTGCGTGTGTCTATAGCTTTATTAGACGTTTTTATTATCATAAAGCGTAATTTAAGCATTTCAAAACAGCCCTGTTTTTCATTTTAGTTTAATTCAACGTAATTTATTAGGTCGATTATTTTACATGCATGCCGCAACAATAAACGCAATAAAAGCAGTGACGGAAATATGCGATAAATTAGACCGTTATTGATATTCTGAGCTGAATATGAGTTTAGCTGCAACAGATGCATGACCGTTTTACCCAGAAGCGCCTGCTTTTGAGCTTTTTGGACCTGTTTTAAACCAGTATTCACAAATTTTCCGTTGCTTTTTTAATGTTTATTAACAGAGAAGGTAAAATATAGTGTTAATGTATTGTTTTGTTGCATTTCAACTGTATTTATAAACTTTATTCAATACAAATGCAAAAACAATACATTATACAACTATTTAGTGTCGTTCAATTAGTCCATTTTTAAAAGTAATTATTTTATTTGCTTATTAATTTGTAGTTTTGACATTTTTATTTTGTTCACTAAATTGCACTCAGTCTTCCATACTCTGTTTAACACACACTTATTATTTTGGTACATTTTAACAGAATTTTAATGGAAAGATCATACGTAAATGATTTTTATTAAATCTAAATGCAAAAACAAAATTAAACTTGTTTATGCATAAGTATGTATTTTTTGAACAAATTGTTTTGCATTTTAACTGCATTTATGAACGTTATGAAATATATTTAACATAAATGCAAAGACAATATATTATAAAAAATATTTCTTGTCATTAAATTTGTCAGTTTTTAAAGTAATTATTTTATTTGCATATTGATTTGTAGATTTGACATTTTTATTTTGTTCACTAAATTGCACTCAGACTTCCATACTCTGTTTAACACACGCACTTATTATTTTGGTACATTTTAACTGTAGATGGTACATAAATGATTTTTATTAAATATAAATGCAAAAACAAACTGCATTTATAAACTTTATGAAATATATTTATCATAAAATGCAAAGACCATATATTATAAAAAAATATTTCTTGTCATCAAATTTGTCAATTTTTAAAGTAATTATTTTATTTGCTTATTAATTTGTAGTTTTGACATTTTTATTTTGTTCACTAAATTGCACTCAGTCTTACACACACACACACACACACACACACACACACACTTATTGTTTTGGTACATTTGAACTGAATTGTAACTGAAAGATCATACCTAAATGATTTTTATTAAATATAAATGCAAAAACAAAAATGCAACAAGTTTATGCATAAGTTTATATTTTTTTAACATATTGTTTTGGGTTTTAACTGCATTTATAAACTTTATTTAATATATTTATAATAAATGCAAAAACAATAAATTAATAAAATATATTAATTGTCATTAAAATGTGTCAATTTTTAAAGTAATTATTTTATTTACATATTTATGTGTAGTTTTAACATTTTTATTTTGTAAACTAAATTGCACTTTTAGTCTTCCATACTTTGATTAACTCACACACTTGTGCTTGTTATTTTGGTACATTTTAACTACATTTTTAAACAATCTTTATTAAATATAAATGCAAAAACTAAATGCAACATAAGTTTATAAGTTAATATTTTTGAATGCATTGCTTTGTTGCATTTTAACTTCATTTAAAACTTTATTGAATATATTTG
Source organism: Garra rufa (assembly GCF_049309525.1). Lineage (NCBI taxonomy): Eukaryota > Metazoa > Chordata > Actinopteri > Cypriniformes > Cyprinidae > Garra > Garra rufa. The sequence goes on along the minus strand of NC_133380.1, from coordinate 3,287,467 downwards.
TAATAAATGCAAACACAATATATTATAAAAAATGCATTGTCATTCAATTTGTGAAATTGTCAAAAAGTATTTTTTTAAATTTGCATATCTATTTGTAGTTTTGACATTTTTATTTTGTACACTAAATTTTGTACACACACTTGTTATTTTGGTGCATTTTGAACTGAATTTTTAAGCTAACTTTATAAAATAGAAAAAAACAAAACACAAATATGTTATAAAACAAATATTTAATGACATGATATTTGTATCTCTTTTTTTAAATGGGATATTTTTATTTGTAGATACTAAATTACAATCGCCTTTTATAGTTTGCTTCACAGTGCAAGCCTACATTCATTTGTTTATTTATTTGAGAATATTTAAATCTTTTTTTTTTTTGGGCTGATTATGGTCTGGTCTAGAAGTTTGATAGTTGTAATTTTTATTTATGAGGGTGCTCTATTTATTTATTTATTTTATTTATTGTTAATCGATTTGGAGGCTTAGATTTATGTGTTGATTTCTATTCCATCTCTAGAGGTTTGAGTGTTATGAGCGCATGCATCAGGTGGACACACAGAGATCATTTATCATATTTGGATCTTCCTTATTGGCTTTCTTTATTAGTCTTTATTTGTTTTTTATGTGATTTGAACCCAAGCAAGTTCGATCCACTAATAATGTTTTGCTGTCAGTGTAAAATTCTGTGAATCCAAGCAGGTTTTGTGTTACTGTCACTAGTTTGCCTGAATAAGCCACACACATCTTTCTGTTTCTTTATGCTATGCTGCATCTGAAACCGATTTGTCAGACACAGTCCATAGTTTCCTGGCTTAGTGGTTAAACCCTGTATTGCTAATTGATAAATTGTAGTTCCAAACCCCCAGACGGGACAATTAAAGATGCTTAACCATTGTAATAAGTGTGCTGTAAATCAAATAAGCATTTAACTGGCCAAACAGTGTCAACAAAACCTGTGCATGTGTGATTCAGTCCCTCTTTGCAAACTTTTTTTTTTTTTTGTCTCAGGTTTGACCTAAGTTGCGTTACCATGTGGAACATGCTGGTTTACATTCACAGCCCGACTGTAAATCATGTGTGGGGGTGTTTGGATAATGTGATTACAGGCTTTAATGCTGTCAGCTCTCTCTCTCTCTCTCTCTCTCTGTCTGTCTCAGGTGTTGGTTTAGACACAGGTTATGGAGGCGTCATGTTCAATCATCTTCAGTAATGATCCGAATGCTGTTATGTTATGTATGATGTTATGTAAACGAGATCTTGTGACCTGGCTTGTTTGGTCAAGCACCCATTTAAAAACAAAAAACAAAAAAAACATTTAATGTTTATGTACAACTATTGGCATTGGTTTAAGCAATTTAACTGAGCTCCATCTGACATGTTTTTTATATAAAAGGATTTATTTATTTATTTTTTAAATATTTTCTATTTTAGATTTAAACATCATCTGAAAGCTAAATAAATAAGCGTATCATTATTGTGTGATTTGTTAGGATATAGGGCAATATTTGGCTGAGATACAACTACAAAGTATTGAAAAAAATCACCTTTAAGGTTGTCCAGATGAAGTTCTTAGCAATGCATATTACTAATCAAAAATTAAGTTTTGATATATTTATGGTAGGAAATGTACAAAACATATTCAAAACATTCACGAACCTGCTCTGAAGTTTCAATCTGAATCAAATGATTTGCGAAACCAACTCCAAAGTTAAGATCTAAATAAAATGATTCGCGAACCCGCTCTGAAGTTAAGATCTAGATAAAATGATTCATGAACCCGCTCTGAAGTTTCAATCTGAATCAAAATGATTCGCGAACCCGCTCTGAAGTTCTGATCTGAATCAAATGATTCGCTAACCCTCTCCGAAGTTTCAATCTGAATCAAATGATTCGCTAACCCTCTCAGAAGTTTCAATCTGAATCAAATGATTCGCTAACCCTCTCAGAAGTTTCAATCTGAATCAAATGATTCGCTAACCCTCTCCGAAGTTTCAATCTGAATCAAATGATTCGCTAACCCTCTCAGAAGTTTCAATCTGAATCAAATGATTCGCTAACCCTCTCCGAAGTTTCAATCTGAATCAAATGATTCGCTAACCCTCTCCGAAGTTTTAGTCTGAATCAAATGATTCGCTAACCCTCTCCGAAGTTTCAATCTGAATCAAATGATTCGCTAACCCTCTCCGAAGTTTTAGTCTGAATCAAATGATTCGCTAACCCTCTCCGAAGTTTCAATCTGAATCAAATGATTCGCTAACCCTCTCAGAAGTTTCAATCTGAATCAAATGATTCGCTAACCCTCTCCGAAGTTTTAGTCTGAATCAAATGATTCGCTAACCCTCTCCGAAGTTTCAATCTGAATCAAATGATTCGCTAACCCTCTCAGAAGTTTCAATCTGAATCAAATGATTTGCTAACCCTCTCAGAAGTTTCAATCTGAATCAAATGATTCGCTAACCCTCTCAGAAGTTTCAATCTGAATCAAATGATTCGCTAACCCTCTCTGAAGTTTCAATCTGAATCAAATGATTCGCTAACCCTCTCCGAAGTTTTAGTCTGAATCAAATGATTCGCTAACCCTCTCCGAAGTTTCAATCTGAATCAAATGATTCGCTAACCCTCTCAGAAGTTTCAATCTGAATCAAATGATTTGCTAACCCTCTCAGAAGTTTCAATCTGAATCAAATGATTCGCTAACCCTCTCAGAAGTTTCAATCTGAATCAAATGATTCGCTAACCCTCTCTGAAGTTTCAATCTGAATCAAATGATTCGCTAACCCTCTCCGAAGTTTTAGTCTGAATCAAATGATTCGCTAACCCTCTCCGAAGTTTCAATCTGAATCAAATGATTCGCTAACCCTCTCAGAAGTTTCAATCTGAATCAAATGATTCGCTAACCCTCTCCGAAGTTTTAGTCTGAATCAAATGATTCGCTAACCCTCTCCGAAGTTTCAATCTGAATCAAATGATTCGCTAACCCTCTCAGAAGTTTCAATCTGAATCAAATGATTTGCTAACCCTCTCAGAAGTTTCAATCTGAATCAAATGATTCGCTAACCCTCTCCGAAGTTTCAATCTGAATCAAATGATTTGCTAACCCTCTCAGAAGTTTCAATCTGAATCAAATGATTCGCTAACCCTCTCCGAAGTTTCAATCTGAATCAAATGATTTGCTAACCCTCTCAGAAGTTTCAATCTGAATCAAATGATTCGCTAACCCTCTCAGAAGTTTCAATCTGAATCAAATGATTCGCTAACCCTCTCTGAAGTTTCAATCTGAATCAAATGATTCGCTAACCCTCTCCGAAGTTTTAGTCTGAATCAAATGATTCGCTAACCCTCTCCGAAGTTTCAATCTGAATCAAATGATTCGCTAACCCTCTCAGAAGTTTCAATCTGAATCAAATGATTCGCTAACCCTCTCCGAAGTTTTAGTCTGAATCAAATGATTCGCTAACCCTCTCCGAAGTTTCAATCTGAATCAAATGATTCGCTAACCCTCTCAGAAGTTTCAATCTGAATCAAATGATTTGCTAACCCTCTCAGAAGTTTCAATCTGAATCAAATGATTCGCTAACCCTCTCAGAAGTTTCAATCTGAATCAAATGATTCGCTAACCCTCTCCGAAGTTTTAGTCTGAATCAAATGATTTGCGAACCAACTCCAAAGTTAAGATCTAAATAAAATGATTCACGAACCCGCTCTGAAGTTTCAATCTGAATCAAATGATTCGCTAACCCTCTCCGAAGTTTCAATCTGAATCAAATGATTCGCTAACCCTCTCAGAAGTTTCAATCTGAATCAAATGATTCGCTAACCCTCTCCGAAGTTTTAGTCTGAATCAAATGATTCGCTAACCCTCTCCGAAGTTTCAATCTGAATCAAATGATTCGCTAACCCTCTCAGAAGTTTCAATCTGAATCAAATGATTTGCTAACCCTCTCAGAAGTTTCAATCTGAATCAAATGATTCGCTAACCCTCTCAGAAGTTTCAATCTGAATCAAATGATTCGCTAACCCTCTCCGAAGTTTTAGTCTGAATCAAATGATTTGCGAACCAACTCCAAAGTTAAGATCTAAATAAAATGATTCACGAACCCGCTCTGAAGTTTCAATCTGAATCAAATATTTCGTGAACCATCTCCAAAGTTAAGATCTAAATCAGGGGTTTTCAAACCTGTCCTGGAGCCTCCCCTGCCCTGCACATTTTGCTTGTCTCTCTCATCTAATACACCTGATTCAAATCATCAGCTCATTAGTAGAGACTGCAAGACCTGAATTGGGTGTGCCTAATAAGGGAGACATACAAAATGTGCAGGGCAGGGGAGGCTCCAGGACAGGTTTGAAAACCCCTGATCTAAATAAAATGATTCACGAACCTGCTCTGAAGTTTCAATCTGAATCAAATGATTCGCTAACCCTCTCCGAAGTTTTAGTCTGAATCAAATGATTTGCGAACCAACTCCAAAGTTAAGATCTAAATAAAATGATTGACCAACCCGCTCTGAAGTTTCAATCTCAATCAAATGATTTGCGAACCCGCTTCAAAGTTTCAATCTGAATCAAAAGATTTGCAAACCCGCTCTGAAGTTTCAATCTGAATCAAAATTATTCGTGAACCTGCTCTAAAGTTCTGATCTGAATCAAAAAATTCTCGAACCCGCTCTAAAGTTCACATCTAAATCAAATGATTCACGATTCACGCTCCTAAGTCCTATCTGAATAATCATTCAACTCGCAAATCTGCACTGAATTTTTCAATCTAAATCAAATGATTTGCCATTAAGCAAAGATAATCTTTACTTAATATCCTAATGATTTTTGGCATAAGAGAAAAAATTGTAATTTTGACCCATACAAAGTTTTTTTTTTTTTTTTTTTTTTAAATCTATTGCTACAAATACATCTGTGCTACTTATGACTGGTTTTGTGGGCCAGGGTCACATATATATTTATATATAGGTAGGTTATATAAAACAGAATACATTTTTAATTAAATGTTTTGATTTTTGTATCAAATGCATAATAATAACTTGATTTTCATGCAGTGATCTGCTGCTGAAGTGGCTAATGAAGATCCAGAGACACGTGTTTCAGCATCAGTGTGCCCAGCTTGTCTCTCAGCAGCTGCACATAATGACAGATGACCCTGTGCTGTAAAAACCCCGCGAGGTGATCTGCATTATTATTAACTTCAGCAGAGGGAACCCTCCTGAGCTTCATCCTGCAGATCTGTGTTTACCTGCCTCTCAGAGGTTTATCCAAAGTCATATCAAGTAATACAATTAGTGTTCCATTAAATGAACATCTGTGTCCTCTAAAGAATTAAATAACAATATGTATTATTATGCTAATGAAATATTAATTAATGAATAATTTAGTTTGATGGCTGTGGCCAAAATTGCACCTAATTTCAGACTTGACTAAAACTAAATCCATAAAATAAGTTTGTTACTTGAAATTTCTCATTTTCATTCAGTTTAACTTGATGTAGTAAAATAACAAACAAAAAATGTAATAAAAATGACAGACACATTGAACTAAAATACTAAAATGTTGACTAAAATTAAAATAAAACATATTGGGTCTTACTATTTGAAATAACTGTTTTCTATTTAAATATATTTTAAAATGTAATTTATTCCTGTGATTTCAAAGCTGAATTTTTAGCATCATTACTCCAGTCACATTATCCTTCAGAAATCATTCTAATGATTATAATATGCTCAAAAAATCATTAATTATTCATAAGTTCAGAAGAACAGAAGAACAGCATTTATCTGAAATAGAAATCTATTGTAATATTATAAATGTCTTTTATCATCACTTTGATCAATTTAAAGCATCCTTGATAAATAAAAGTATTAATTTCTATAATTTCTTTCCCAGAAAAAAAATGTCATATTAAAATGAACCACTAAAGACTAGAGTAATGATGCTGAAAATTCAGATTTGATCACAGGAGTAAATTACATTTTAAAATATTTTACAATAGAAAGCAGTTATTTTAAATACTAAAAATATTTCACAAAATATTACTGCTTTTGCTGTATTTCTGATCAAAAAAATGCAGGCTTGGTGAGCAGAGACTTCTTTAAAAAACATTAAAAATTGTTCAGTTCAAAAACTTTTGCCTGGTAGTCAGTGTATAAAAAATGATACATATTTTATATAATGCATTTAATAAAGATACATTGTATACATTATATTTCTAAATAAATAATGACACACATGTTAACTAAAATTAAAATGGATAATAAAACTAATTCAAAATATGATTAAGAATTATAACTACTTGTTTTAACTAAAAACTACAGCATGCCTTCAGGAGTTTATCTGTAGCTGTCATCATACTAGATAGTTGCTAGGGTGTTCTGTGTGGTTACCAAGGCCAAGTTAAAGAAGTGCATCCCCATGTCTCTGATATTGTAGATCTGGCTCAGGATCCTCTAAAAGGTGATGCACAAATCACTTGAGACTTGAACATTTTGATTTCACACTTTGTGCTTGTACATCCAAAGCTGCTGCCAAGGACAAACTCTTAATGGTAAACACAAATACCATCACAGTTCAGACACGTCACATTGTCCTCTGGATCGACATGTTTCGCCAGCAGAGGGTCTGTCCGCGTGAGATAAGCGTTTTCGGTCACATGACTCGTGGCCTGTGTGTCTGTCAGACGCAGCTGCGCTGACAACTGATCTACAGCCTGCCAGTGGCGATCCTCACTGCTGCGTCATGCTGCATGCATGTTGTTTACCGGCAGCCGCTCTCAACTGGTGTGTCGTGAACCTGAAAAGGGACGTCTGTTCTGATAGAGAAACACCAAGGAAACACAATGTTGAATGCAAAAGAGTAATATAAATGAAATATGCAAATGATTAAACTTTGATATGCTGCAGAAAAATTAAGCCGCATGCATGCATTTTTAATAGCATTTTCTTATGTTTGCATATTGCTAGGCCTGTTATTTGTTTCAAATAGACATGTTGTTAGTTCTAATGCTGTGTGGAGTTGGATATACATTTATTAGAATAACAGTTTTTTGATCTAGTTGGTTTACATCTAGTTTGTGACTCATATTGCAATGCGTTTAGGCTTTCCCTTAGTTCAGATGATTTAGAATAGCATGCAACACCAAGGTCATGGGTTCTATTTCCAGAGAAAGCAAGAGCTGATCAAATGCATACCAATGTAAGTTGCTTTGGATAGAAAGTATCTGTTAAATGCATAAATGCAAATGTAATTGGGGTTTTCCTGTAGCTCAAACAGTATGTGCTAGCAATGCCAAGGGCATGGGTTTGATTCAGTTAAATGTAAGTCACTTTTGAATGGATAAAACGGCCTGCTAAATGCATACATTTAATTGGAGATTTCATGAAGCTAAAACAGCAGATTTGGCATTGGAAATGCCGAGGTCATGGGTTCGATTCCCAGGGAATGCATGAACTGATCAGCTGTATGCATTGAACCCATGACCTGAATGCTCTGCTAAAAGCATAAATGTAAATGTCATCAGGGCTTTCATGAAGCTCAAACAGTAGATATGACACTAGCATTCCCAAGGTCTTGGGGTTTTGATTCCCAGGGAAAGCAAAAGCTGATCAAATGCATACCTATGTAAGTTGCTTCGGATAAAAGAGTACACTAAATGGATGAATGTAAATGTGATTGGCGTTTTCCTGTAGCTCAAACAGTAGCTCAAGCAATGCCATGGTCATGAGTTCAATTCCCAGGGAAAGCAGCTGATAAAATGCATACCAATGTAAGTTGCTTCGGATAAAAGAACACACTAAATGCAAGAAAGTAAATGTAAGGTTTTCCTGTAGCTCAAACAGTAGAGCAAACAATGCCAAGGTTATGGGTTCAATTCCCAGGGTAACCAAGAGCTGATCAAATGCACTCCTAATGTAAGTTGCTTTGGATAAAAGTCCAGATCTTATACTTTCATGAAGCTCAAACAGCAGATTAGCACTAACAATGCCAAGGCCATGGGTTCGATTCCCAGGGAAATTAACTGATAAAATGTAAATGTGTACCTTGAATGCGTTGTAAGTTGCTTTAGATAAAATTTGTTAAAAGCGTTAATGTAAATTCAATTAGGGCTTTCCTGTAGCTTAAACAGTAGAGCAAGCAATGCCAAGGTCTTGGGTTCGATTCCCAAGAAAAACAAGAGCTGATCAAATGCACACTATTGTAAGTTGCTTTGGATAAAGAAATACACAAAATGCATGAATGAAAATCTAATTGGGGTTACCCTGTAGCTCAAACAGTAGAGCAAGCAACACCAAGGTCATGGGTTTGATTCCCAGGAAAAGCAAGAGCTGATCAAATGCATACTATTGTATGTTTCTTTGGATAAAATTATCTGCTAGCTAAATGCATGAATGTAAATGCAATTGGGGTATTCATGTAGCAAATAAAGCAGTAGAGCAAAGTGCTAGCAATGCCAAGATCATGGGTTCGATTCCCAGGGAATGCATGAGTTGATTAAATGTAAACACTGAATGCAAAGTAAGTCGCTTTGGATACTAAATGCATAAATGCAAATGTTGTTGAGGCTTTCATGTAGCTTAAACAGTAGATTTGGCCCTAGCAATCCCAAGGTCATGGGTTTGATTCCCAGGGAAAGCAGCTGATCAAATGCATACCAATATAAAGTTGCTTTGGATAAAAAAAAAAATGCACTAAATGCATGAATGTAAATGCAATTGGGGTTTTCCTATAGAGCAAAGTGATCGCAATTCTGTGGTCATGGGCTCGATTCCCAGGAAATGCACAAACTGATGAAATCCTAAATACTGAATACAATGCAAGTTTCTTTGGATAAGAGTTTTCTAAATGCATAAATGTAATTGGAGCTCTCAAAGGCTCAAACAGTAGATTTGGCGCTAGCAATGCCAAGGTCTTGGATTCGATTCCCAGTGAAGCAAGAACTGATAAAATTTGAATGCAGTGCAAGTCACTTTGGATGAAAGCAATTACAGTAATTACAGTAAGTTAATATAATAGGTTATTTTTCTGGTGTCTTGTGCACATTTGAGCAATTAGGTGCTTCCTCCTCAGGGAGACTTTTGGTTCTTTGCCTAAAATGTTCTTAAGTTAAGAGAAATGCAAACTTAGTAGTTTGAACTCTGATTTGCATCAGTGCGGCAGGTTTTGCATGACAAGTGCTGCATGCATTTATTTCAGAAAATGTAAAAATCTAGTTGCTGTTTTTGTCCGAGCTATTTTAATTACTCTTTATTTTATGTTTAGTTATGACACATTGACGCTTTGGCAATTTTGATAAGATTTGTTAAGTTACACAGTTTTTTGTTTTAGAGTAAAAGTCATTTGGTCTTGGTTTTTACATTTAGATAGCATTTGGCAGATGCTTTTATCCAAACTGTAATTGCATTCAAGTTATACATTTTATCACTTCATGCATTCCCTAGGAATCGAACCCATGACCTTGACATTGCTAAATGCACGCTCATTTAAATGAGTTACAAAATTTGATTGTCTCATTACAGTATGTTAATATAATAGAGATGCTCTTCTGGTGTGTCATGCATGTTAATTTGAGCAATTTAGTGCTTTCCCCTGTGGGAGATGTTTGGTTCTTGGCCAAAAACTATCTTGAGTTAATAGAAAAGAGCCTGTGATTAGTAGTGTTTGTTAAATCATGCATGTTGCTCAAAGTTAGTCTTTGATTTGTGATTTCCATCAAGTTTTGCGTTATTGCATGTATTTACTTAAAATATATATATAGTTGATTTCTAAGCTATTTCAATTACTTTTTTTGTCTTTCAAAGTTATGACACTTTGACTGGCACTTTGAGAATTTTGATAAGATTTGTTAAGTTACAGTGTTTTTTTTTTTGTTTTTTTTTTAATAAAAGTCAATTTATCTTGTTTTTACATTTAAAATTTATGCATTTGACAGATGGCATTTTTCCAGAGTAACTTCAATTGCATTCCAGATATGCATTTTATCACTTAAAAGTCAATTGAACTGGTTGGCTTTTACATTTAGGTTAATGCATTTCGCAGATGCACAATCTGGGTACTTCCTCCTCTGGAAGACGTTTGGATGTTTGCCTAAAATATTCTTGAATTATTAGAAAAATGGTTGTTAAATCATCCCTTTTGCTCAAAGTTAGTAGTTTAAACTATAAATTAATTTGCATCAATTCAGCAGGTTTTGCATGACAAACACCGCATGCATTTACTTTAGAAAATCAAAAAATGTAGTTGCTGGTTTTGCCTGGGCTATTTTAATCACTTTTTATTTTGTCTTTCAAAGTTATGACACATTGTCTGGCGCTTCAGCAATTTTAATAAGAGTAAAACTCAACTGATCTTGTTGTTTTTTTACATTTAAAATAATGCATTTGATCGATGCTTTTATCCAAAGTGACTTAAATTGCATTCAAGATATGCTTTCTATTACTTCATGCATTCCCTAGGAATCGAACCCATGACCTTGACGTTGCTAAACGCATGCTCATATAAATGAGATACAACATCTAATTGTGTCATTAGAGTACGTTAATATAATAGAGATGCCCTTCTGGTGTGTCATGCATGTTAATTTGAGCAATTCAGTGCTTTCTCCTCTGGGAGACGTTTGGCTGTTTTCCTAAATGTTCTTGAGTTAATAGAAAGAGAGAGAGAGAAAAAAAACCCTGTAATTAGTGTTTGTTAAATATTCCCTTTTGCTCAAAGTTGGTAGTTCAATCTGTGATCTGCATCAATGACAATGTGAAATATAAAAATCTAGTTGCAGTTTTTGTCCGGGCTATTTTTTAATCATTCCATTTTCACATGACGAGGATGTTATGACATCTCCTGGCGCTTTAGGAGGTTTGATAAGATTTGTTAAGTGGCTTGACATTTAAGATTTGCATTATTTAATTTTTCTAGTTTGTCACAGATGCATTTAATCAAAGTGAACTCTGCATAACTTTTTCATCAAAACATGAGGTTAATTATAAGTGTCAGTTGTGTTTTGATGTTCGTAAATATTCAATTCAATATGAAATATTTTGGGAAATCTGAATCAGTGTTTTGGTTCTTTTTGAACACATTCGCTGCCACTTGTCTTTGTTTATTAAATATCCATCTTAAAAAAATTTCTTGCTTTTATATTCATGCATTTGCCAAATGCTTTTGTCCAAGATGCAAACTAAACTTGATGTTTCCAGCATCATGCTGTATTTCTAATACTCAGGCCTGGTTTACTAGCACAGCATTGACAGAAATCTAGCGATCAGCAGATCAGGATGAGGAATTGCATCTCAAACCTCCCGAGGGAATTCCTCGCTCCAGACGTCTTGCTCTCAGGCATATAGACGGTCTGCTGAGGTCACAGCCGTCAACCAAGACAGATATTTAACTTGATGTCTGTCCACACGCCTCTGATAAACGACCAGCTGCGAGCAGCTTCAGGATATTGATAATCCAATAAAAGCAGATGCTATCAAGTGGTTTGGCAGGTTGCTGGGAAAGTGTTTCCTGCTCGCAAAAGAAAGACATGCCATTTAATGCACAAGAGAAAGCCCTTAATGAAATGCTTCAAGTTTTAATTCGGTTATTCCCAATGCATCAAGAGCCAGGAGATGTTTCAGATTTCATACGGGGCATGTGATTCTGTGTGGATAACTCAATTGAACGTGTGTTTTTTAATAAGCGCAGTGGTGCAGGACATTATAACAGATTGAATTATCTCAATAGAGCGCATAACAGTCTGGTTTCAGATGTAAAGTCCTATTAATTTTTTTTTTTGGAAATTAGTTTTTAACAATAATGCATCCGCTCTGAGTTTGTGCATTTGGGACACAAAATTCATATGCATATCAACAAAAGAGCTTTAAGGTTTTTTATTAAAATAAGTTAGATTTTTTTCTAATACTTGAAAATAAATAAATTAAGACATGTTAGGACTTAGATTTTTAAAAAATTATTACTTTCATGCTCAGTTTTTTCACTGTGAAATATTATAATAGTAATATTTCTTATTTTGTATTTTTATAAATCTAATATCTGTATTAATATAAAGTAGTAATAATAATAATAATAATAAACAGCAAATCTGGATTTTTTTTTGGAATTATTAAAATTATTATTTTATTTTGTTTTATTTGCATTTTAAATCATATTTGCAGTTTTATTTTGATAGGTTTGTCTGATTGAACACAACTATATTAAACCGCATTCTGCTATTTTTTTTATTTGATTTTTTATGTGCATTTGAGACCAAATTTGTATGCATATCAACAAAAGATCTTTAAGGTTTTTCATCAAACTAAGTTTGATAGTTTTTAATACTATAAGAAATTAAGACATAAATGTTAGGACTTGTTACAGTTGTAAAGATTTTTTTTAATTATTATTACTTTTATGCTCAGTTTTTCACTGTTAAATATTATAATATTAAGATTTCTTATTTTGCCTTTATTTTGTATTTATTTTTGTATTTAAAATATTTGTATAAATCTAATATTTGTATTAATAATAATAATAAACAGCAAACTTGGATTCTTTTAAATTATTATTATTTATTTTTATTTAAAAATATGTTGCATTTTAAATTATATTTGCAGGTTTATTTTGGTAGGTTTATCTGATTGAACACAACTTTATTAAACCGCATTCTGCTGCTGTGTGAATGTAGCCACGGTCTTTCATCATTTGGTTGGATAATTTTGGTAATTTTATCAGACTTTGTCCCGAATATAACCAGCCATCCAGACTCTTATCAAACAACAGCACAATGATGTTCAAACCGATGTGATGATTCCATCTCATTGGCTTTTATTGAATTGAAAGCACATAATCTCAGTTTGATGAAGCCACAGGCGCTGATGGCTCTTTAATGATCTCCATGGTCTGGACTGCAATTCTCAAAAGCAGATCATAGACTTTAGAAACCACTGGCACTAATGGCTCTTTATGATCTACTTAGGCTTATGATGCTTTTGAGAAATGCTGTCCTGGTTTCCTTTCTCCTCTGCTTCTCATTTTGGTCTCCAGATCTTTCTGTGGAAATCCATTCCTCTTTCTTTTTGATTGAGAGGACAGTCTGAGCGTGCACTAAAAGCTCTTTTGTCGGGCTGATGATGTCCTCAAAGGGAGTTTTTCCCTCTGAATTAGCAAATGTTCGTGAAGAGCTTATAAATGGGGAACACGTGGATGTTAATGAAGTTATTTTTCCACGTTCCTCTGTTGGAGTTTAACAATGTTAATGCAGTTGCGCTTTATTCTGGGCTCGCAAAACACACAAAACACAAAGACATAAAACACACGAACACCACAGATGCTGCCAACGACTTTATCCTTAATTTAGAGTCTTTTCTTCACTTTGTTCTTATTCTCCTCAATGATCTCCTCATTTTAATTGATCTCCTTCTCATTTCTTTCTTTCTTTCTCCTCCTCCATCGTCCTTCTTTGTTTTCTGATTGTTGTTGATTTTCTTCTGCTCCTTCCTCCCTTCCTTCCTTATCCTTCTCGTTTTTATTTTCCTCAGTGATCTCCTCATTTTCATTGACTTCTTTCTTTCTTTCTTTCTTTCTTTCTTTCTTTCTTTCTTTCTTTCTCTCTCTTCTTATTTTTCTCCTTCTCTTGTTCTACTTGTTCTCCATCTTCTTTTTCTCATTGTTTTTTCCTTTGTTTTCTGATTGTTTTCTCCTCTTTTTTTCTTCTCATCGTTCTTCTTTCTCCTTAATGCACTGTTCTCATTGTTGCTCTTCTTCTTTGTATTATTATTGTTCTTATGTTCTTCTCTTCCTTTCTCCTTGTTGCTCTTCTCATCGTTCTCCTCCTTCTCTGTCTTAACATTGTTCTTCTTGATGTTCTTGTTCTTCTCTTTCTTTTCATTGTTGTTCTCCTCCTCCTTCTCATTGTTGCTCTTTTCATTCTTCTCCTTCTCCCTTTTCTCATTGTTCTTCTCCTTGATGTTCTCCTTCTTTTTCTTCTTCTCCTTCTCCTACTTGTTGCTCTTTGCATTCTTCTCCTTCTCCCTTTTCTAATTGTTCTTCTCCTTGATGTTCTTTTCTTTATTCTTCTCCTGCTCTATCATCTTCTTCATTTTCTTGTTTCTTCTCGTTTTGCTTCTTTTTGTTGTTCATGTCATTATTCTTGTTGTTCTTTTCCTTCTTGTTTTCCTTCTTCTTGTTGCACATCTCCTTCTTCTCCTTACTCTTTCTTCTTGTTGTTCTTCTCCTCCTCCTCCTCCTCCTCCTTGTGGCTCTTCACATTCCTCTTCACCTTCTCCCTTTTCTCATTGTTCTTCTCCTTGATGTTCTCCTTCTTTTTCTTCTTCTCCTTCTCCTACTTGTTGCTCTTTGCATTCCTCTCCTCCCTTTTCTCATTGTTCTTCTCCTTCATTGTTGTTCTTCTCGTTATCCTCCTTCTTCTTGTTGCACATCTCCTTCTCCTTTTTCTATTTCTTCTCATTTGTCTTCCTGTTGTTCTTGCTCTTCTCAATGTTCTTCTCATTGTTCTCTTGTTCTTCATGTCATTCTTCTTCTTTTTGTTGTTGTTGATGTTCTTTTCCGCCTCCTTCTCCTTGTTGCTCTTCTCATAACTCGTCTCCTCCTTCTTCCCTTTTCTCATTGTTCTTCTTGATGTTCTTGTTCTCTTGTTCTTGTCGTTGTTCATGTCGTTATTCTTCTTGAAGTTCTTGTTGTTGTACTTCTTCTCATTGTCCTCCTCCTTCTGGTTGCTCTTTCCATTCTTCTTCTCCTTCTACTCTCTTTTCTAATTGTTGTTCTCCTTGATGTTGTTATTATTCTTTTCCTTATTCTTCTCCTGCTTCTTCATGTTCTTCATTTCCTCCTCCTTTCATTTCGTTTTGCCTCTTTTTGTTGTTCTTCATGTCACTATTTAGGGGCCAAGCCTAAAAGGCTGTAGCCTCTTTTGTATCTGTATGTTTCTTTTTTTCCCAATGGGGGTCTATGGCAGCCCTATGAACGGAACATAGGAAAATGATGAAAATTTGCACACTTGTAGTGATTGCCATGGATGAGATCTGACCAACTTTGGGGTCCCTAGGGCCAACTCTATAGCGCCACCAGCAGTTCAGATATTCTCTATTCAAATGGTTGTAACTTTTGAACACTTTGCTGTAGAAAAATGAAACTTAATACACCTTAGTACATTCAATAGCTTACATTAATTTTGTCAAATTATTCAGAAAATTGGTCAGATCTTTCGACCAAGATGCGTGGAAATGACTGAACAGATTTTTTTGACCTACTGGTAAAAAAAAAAGTTATGTTGTTGTGAAGTTAATGAAATCGACCAGAAATTGTTTCTAAGGCTCTATCTTGGCCAAACTTTGTTCAATTGACACAAAACTTAGTACAATTAATTAAAACCCTGTTCTCAGGATCCATGCCAAAGCTGGGAACAGCACCACCTAGGGGTGTAACGGTACGCTAAAATTGTATTCGGTTCGGTACAGTGTCTTGGAGAGCTCGGTTCGGTTCATTTTCGGTACAAAAAAATAAGAACTTACAAAATCTTTTTTGGAAAGCTGCCAATACACAATAGAATTCTTGCATAAAATAAATAAAAGCCACACATTTGGGTGATATTTTACATAATTTTTTTAAGGCTCTGAAATGAAGCGGTTGCAATAAATGTTATTATTATACAAATTAGAGTGTTTATGAATGGTTATGGCGATTCATGTTACATTTGCATATTGTATTTTATGAATGAAATGTAAAACTGGCGAGGTGAATCTCTTTCTTGTTTTATTTAATGTTATCACAGGATAGTTAAATATAGGCTGTGTGTGGGGGGAAAAAAGTGCGTGAAATAAGACCACAAAAATCTGTTAATGTGTTAACGGTCTAAACATATACATTTGGACTATATTTTTTTAGATGCATACGTTTATATGTATTTAAATTTGAAAGTAAAATAAATTACAATATTTATTTATGTTAAATCATAATCTGCGTGACCCTGCCGTTAATTTGCTTTGATGACGTTCCAGGGCATTCCAAATGAGGAATTCCAAATGCATTCCTGTCGATCGGAACGCACCTTAACTGTGCGTGTGTTACTGTGCGTCAACTCAATAGCGTCCGTGCGGAAACTCGCCTAGGAACATTGTTCCGCTGCGCTTAATATCACGCTAATAATAAATTTACATTATTTAATGAAAAAAATATACCAAAACGGTACGCAAGTGGACCGAACCGAACAGGCCGTACCGAAACGGTTCAATACATCCCCGTGAACCGTTACACCCCTAGCACCACCTATGGGTCGTGAGATACGAAAATGCACATTTTTGCTTATAACTTTAGAAAGCATTGATCAAATGTTGTTTTAATATCTTTTAATTCCCTGATTAATGCCCATTCTGATGATGTCTCATTTCTTATTTTTCATCAGTGTGTCTGTCGGCCATTTTTAAGTAATTGAATTGTTTTTTTTGCTACTCCTCCCACAAATATTGTCCAACTTTGTCCAAAATGTTGTCCTATGATCTCTGGACTGAGCCGCACAAAAATGACTGAACAGATTTTTGATATTCATATATACCTCTCCAATTTCCGCTGTTTTTGTTCTTCCTGCTATGCACTGCACTACAGTTCCTTCGGTGGCTTGGCCCCGTAATCACTGCTTGCAGCTATTCTTCTCATTGTTCTCGTTGGTGTTCTTCTTTCATGGTTTTAACCTCCTTCTAATTGTTCTTCTTTGTTGTTGCCTTCTACTCCTATCTTTTGTTTTGTTGCAATTGTGTTTCTCATGGATAGTCAGAACAGATTGAATTTGAGATCATAAGATGGACCACAAACTCTGTTAGCATTTAAGTTATTCACGACTCTATTTAAACATCATAGAAGATGTTAAGAGCAGTATTAAATATATATGGCATGAAACACAATTAAAATAGTGATCCTCAGATGTGCTGGACTGGAAAACACAATTACATCATTAACCTGTTACTCCACTTGATTTTCTTTCCCCTCCCATTTTTGTGTGTCAACTGGGGATGCAGGAAAAGTCAATGCTTTATTGATTTTAAGTCAGTTTTAATTACTTTCAGTGGTTGAAATCTACCAAATTGAGATTTGCTATTTTTCGGAAGCCAACTTCCTCTCTGTTTCCCCATTCCTCTGTTTGGCACAAAAGTAGGAGAAAATAGAAACATCCTTTTGCTTTTTATAACTGTAAGTAGGTTAGTGGGTTCAACGTAAATAAATAAACTTAAAAAGAGTATGAATAAAAAAGTGCAGCCAAGCTCAAGCTGTATTCTTAAGGGAATGCCTCACACCAACGCTGCCTTTAATTTTAATGCCGAGCTCTTGGCTGTTTTTCAACACAGTGAATTCAGAACAATCTCATCTTATCTTGTCCAAATGCATCCATGAGCTCCAGAAAATCTGGCTGAACTCTGGATGAAACCCGGCGGAATCAAAACAGATCCTTGGGTGTGTGTTTTCTGACGGCGGTGTTGGATGCCAAAAATCATCCTCTTGACAGGTTATACTGTAGTTAACAGGATAAAGATGCATCCCAGGGTTCCCTATGAAAACCTGATTTGACAAACACGTTTTCAGTTCATGATCGGCCCGTTTTTTTTTATTTTTTTTTTTTTAGTCCATTTCTTCATAGGCTTTTTAGAGAAGTCATCATTTACTCCCTCGTGTCTTTCCACTGAACATAAAAGGATGAATTTGAATTTTTTTCATGCTTTTTGAGCTTGAAGCGCTTCAGTCCCGGTGCATTGGAATTGGATGAAAAGCCTTCAGATTTGTTCCTTTTGTGCTCTGAGAGACAAGGCAAGTCAGTGTGAGGCTTTATTTTCTTAGTGAACTGTTATTTTCAATCCAGTTTTGGAAGCTTTGAACCAAACTGATCAGTTCGAGGATGAATCACGATGTTGCAACACATGATTTCCCAGTGAAAAAGATTGAACAAGGTGAAGATGATGAAGTCTGGGATGACAGAGTAAATCGAGCCTCTGCCTACAAAACTCAAAACAGCCCTCTTCCTGTTTCCATGGCAACAGTGACATCTTTCATTGGCTGATCTTGCTTTTACAGTTTTAATGAAACCATTTGCTGGAGTTTTTTTTATAATAAAAAATATTTCATTTTATTTTATTTATCAGATAAGAGAGAGAGCTTTTTAAATTTGGATCTGTTATAATAAATAAATAAATAAATATATATAGTAATTTTTTTCATCTAGATCTATTAGTGAAGACGCAGATTATAAATTGCACATCATACTATTTATTTATTTTGTTTTATTTTGTAAGAACTAAATATTTATTTTTTACATCTGGATCTGTTAGTGAAGATGGGGTGCACATCTTTATATTTATGTTTTTATTTAATTTTGCTATATATTTGCTATTTTATTTTTATTTTATATTTTATTGTTGTTTTTATTTTACAAAACTTTTTTTTTTAATTATTATTTTAATTTTGTTTTTATTAATTTTATTTTTATTTTATCAGAACTAAATGTGCTTTTTTAACACCAGTATGTGTTAGCTAAGATAACATCTTTATATTTATATATTTTTATTCTTTTATTTAATTTAATTTAATTATATTTGTTATTTTATTTCTAGATTTGTTTTTATTTTATTATTATATTATTTTTATTTTGTTTTATTAATATTTTATTTTTATTTTATCAGAACTAAATGTGTTTTTAACACCAGGATCTGTTAGTTAGACTATAAATAGACAGCACGTCTTTATATTTTTATTATTTTATTTCTAGATTTGTTTTATTTTATTTTATTATTATATTATTTTTATTTTATCAGAACTAAATGTGTTTGTAATAGTTGGATCTGGTAGTTACGACAGACTATAAATAGACAGCACATCTTTATATTTATATTTGTTTATTATTTTATTTTGTTATATTTGTTGTTTTATTTCTATAATTTGTATTTTATTTTATATTGTAATTTTATTTTTAATTTGATCAGAACTAAATGTTGCTTTTTTTTACATTTTTCTTCTGTTACCATTTATATTGTTTTATTTGTATTTTTATTTTGTGTTTTGTAACACTTGGATCTGTTAGTTATGACATACTATAAATAGATAGCACATCTTTATATTTATATAATTTCGTTTATTATTTTATTTAATTTTGTAATATTTGTTTTTATTTTTATAATTTGACATTTTATTTTATATTATTATTTTATTTTTTACATATGTTAGTGTTTATTTTTATTTTATTATTATATTATTTTTATTTTATAGATATAGCTAAATGTGTTTTGTAACACTTGAATCTGTTAGTTAGGACAGACTATAAATAGACAGCACATCTTTGTATTTATATATTTGTATTGTTTTATTTTGTTATTTTATTTCTATAATATTTTATTTTATATGACTGTTTTTTATTTGATCAGAATCAATTCATTTTACGTCTGTTTTCATTATAATTATTTTATTTTATCACAACTAAATGTGTTTTTTGGTTAAGACAAAGACTGTAAATAGAAGATTTAAAAAATTATATTTCATTTATTATTTGTAATTTAATTTTGTTATATTTTATAATTATTATATAACTGAGTGGTTCTCATTTGGCTCTGTTAGCTGTTATAATACGGAAACTGAAACTAGACAACACTTTTATATTAAGATGGAAGATGGATATACGTCTTTATATTGAATGCAACAGCAAATACTCAGAATTTTAAAAATAAGTATTAAAAAAAAAACTAACATTTTAAGAACCTTATAAATCACTTTAATCTTGAATGTCGTTTTTATATCTGGAATCCCATTGAGCTGTATTGAATATGGATTATGATTTGTTATGCTTTGAAAGAATGAATGGAAATAATTGCGCTGCCATCTGGATTGAGGAAAGCGTTAGTTTCACTCACAGCTTTGCTCCGTTTGTTTTCCATTGATGAATAGAGAATATTAATGACCACATGTCTTGCTGTAAAGACGTTGAGCTATCAGTCTATTGAACCTTTTTGTTTTTCTCAGACGTTCAGGACATTGTTGGACCGGCGTGACGGCCCACTTTGACTTTCTGTCAGGATGTTCTCTTGCATCTTTAGATAATCTGAGCACTCTCTGACCTTGACAGGTTGCCTGTTTCTTCACTATAGCGGTGCTAAAACGCCAGTATTTGACGTCTGTGTTGTGCTTTGCCTCTTTTTTTATTTAGAAGCTCTCTGTCTGTGATTATTTTTGTTGGGTGCTTGATTGCGTCTCTACAAACTGCGTGTTTGTTCTGATTGCGTGAGTGATGCTGCTTCAGAACAGAAACAGAAGGTTTACACAACTATTTTTTTTGTCACAACTGCAGTAGTCAATACCAATATTTAAGCTTAAGATACACTTTTGTAGGGCTGTCACAATTCCTTTAAACACTTCTGTGTTATACTATAATACACATAAGTCTTTAAAATCATTTGGTTTTTAGTCAGACAGCCAGTGGGTATTTATATTTTATATTTTGTTTTATATTTATTATATATATTTTTTTCCATTTACTATTGTATATTTATATTTTTATATTTACCTGTTTTATTACTTTGTTTGTTTATATATATATATATATATATATATATATATATAATATTATATTATATTTTTGTTTTTTAATTTACTATTGTATATTTATTTATATTTTTATATTTACCTGTTTTATTACTTTGTTTGTTTGTATTTATATATATATATATATATATATATATATATATATATATATATATATATATATATATATATATATATATATATATATATATATATATTTTATTTTATTTGTTATTAATATTATTTGCATTATTATTGTTTACAAATACATTAAGGTATATAATAATAATAATAATAATAATATTTATAAATGCATTTAAACTCATTTAGATTTGTCTGCTAAAACAGATAAATGTATAAATAACAGTACTACTGCTACAGATCATGTAGAAATGATTTTATATATTTATAATTATATTAATGTTAATATTTTGTATTTATCATATTTGTTTTGTTTTGTATTTATGTTTATACTTTATATTTTATTATTTATTTTTTTATATATATTTTTACGTATTTTTATTTTATATACATTTTATTCATGTTTATTAATATGTATATTATATTAAGATATTTATTTACAAATAATTTTGTTATAAATTATTTAAAAAATAATTTGAATAATTTAGATTTACAAATAAATTGTATTTGTTTATATTTTTTATATTTTGTATTTATTATATTTGTATTTTTTATATTATATAGTTTTGTTTTATATTTTTAAATAGTTTTTTAAATTTATTTATTATTTTTGTTTATTTCCTTTTATTAATATGTATATTATATTAAGACGTAATGTATTTACAAATAAATTTAAATAATTTGTAATTGTCTGTTAAAATATAAATGTAGAAATAACAGCACACACACACACACACACACACACACACACACACAAATACTGTTATTTAAGCAAAAATATAGTATAGTATAATGTAGTCTTGACAAGTGCATTACAATGAGATGAGAACACATATAATATATTTTATATTAATATTTATTTTTATATTTTGTATTATATTTGTATTTGAAATTGTATTTATTTTTTATTTATTTTAGTTTTTTTATTATTTTATATTGTTTTATTTATTTTTATTAATAGTTATATTATATTAAGATATGTAATTTTGTTTTCAAATACATTTAAATAATTTAGATTATTTACATGTATTTTATAAATTTAGATTTGTCTGCTAAAATAATAAATGTATAAATAACAAACACACACATTCTATTTAAACAAAAATATAGTATATAGTTTTTCATCCCAGTTTTTCCTTGATACAGCAATAAGTGTACTGCAGTAGTGTGTTTGTGTTGCTGTCTATGTAGGCAGCACACTAGGTGTTTGTAATGGCTCGTGTGTGACTGAGGGAGTGTTGAGGCCAGTGTAGCAGAACAATCTACCGCAGTGCCGCTGCAGCCCGACCTCACCTTCTTATCCTCTCTCTCTCTCTCTCTCTCTCTCTCTCTCTCTCTCTCTCGGTGTCTTTCTCTACTAAGCCTGAGTCTCAGTGAGTCTCAGCTGGCAGATCGAGCCCGTTAGCCGCTCGTGTGCTGTGTGCGGACAGTGCCAGGGGTTGGATCATATCTCTTCAGTGCTGATCCAGTCATCCTCAGCCGTTACTGGCAGCGACACTGTGATGTAGCACAATCTGTTTCACATTCAGCAGGGCCACAACACTGAAGCCAGGGTTTCAGGATTAGTGCTCATGTATTATCTGTGTTTCTCCTCCAGACTGGACACGCTGAAGGAACACACAGTTTAAATACACTTTCCATTGCCTGGCTCCATATGCTAGCAATTATTTGACCTTTGTTTCTTAGACTTTTTTCATAGAGCACAAAAAGGGGAATAATAAACAATATCCTGGCCACTCTTTTTATACATCTACAGTCTGTATAGCTAAAAACAGAGCTTTCTTGCCAAATAAAGATAAAATATAATTAAAATTATTAAATGTATCTATAAAAATGATTAATTGTTCCGTTCAAGTAAATGAGCAATCTAAGCATTATACCAAATTGTATTATACTAAGGCAAGCTTAAAGTATTTTAGTAAGTTAAATTGCTTTTGGGAAAATATTTGTGCCTGCTTTATTTATACATTTAAAATTAGGTTTCTTTTTTTTCTTTTTGTCAAAATAAAACCTGTTTTTTTATTAATATCGACAAATATATGATAATATGTTGGTCAACCAATAATTGCTATTACATCATTGGTATCGAGCGATAAGTGTCAAAAACAGCTTGTATTTTGAGAGCTATAAGACAAAATAGTACTTATTAGTTGGCCGATT
>NC_133380.1:3226893-3264119 GCF_049309525.1 Garra rufa | reverse complement strand
CTGAGTCTCAGTGAGTCTCAGCTGGCAGATCGAGCCCGTTAGCCGCTCGTGTGCTGTGTGCGGACAGTGCCAGGGGTTGGATCATATCTCTTCAGTGCTGATCCAGTCATCCTCAGCCGTTACTGGCAGCGACACTGTGATGTAGCACAATCTGTTTCACATTCAGCAGGGCCACAACACTGAAGCCAGGGTTTCAGGATTAGTGCTCATGTATTATCTGTGTTTCTCCTCCAGACTGGACACGCTGAAGGAACACACAGTTTAAATACACTTTCCATTGCCTGGCTCCATATGCTAGCAATTATTTGACCTTTGTTTCTTAGACTTTTTTCATAGAGCACAAAAAGGGGAATAATAAACAATATCCTGGCCACTCTTTTTATACATCTACAGTCTGTATAGCTAAAAACAGAGCTTTCTTGCCAAATAAAGATAAAATATAATTAAAATTATTAAATGTATCTATAAAAATGATTAATTGTTCCGTTCAAGTAAATGAGCAATCTAAGCATTATACCAAATTGTATTATACTAAGGCAAGCTTAAAGTATTTTAGTAAGTTAAATTGCTTTTGGGAAAATATTTGTGCCTGCTTTATTTATACATTTAAAATTAGGTTTCTTTTTTTTCTTTTTGTCAAAATAAAACCTGTTTTTTTATTAATATCGACAAATATATGATAATATGTTGGTCAACCAATAATTGCTATTACATCATTGGTATCGAGCGATAAGTGTCAAAAACAGCTTGTATTTTGAGAGCTATAAGACAAAATAGTACTTATTAGTTGGCCGATTTATTACTATATATTGGCCGATATTTGACATTTTAAATTATCGGTATCAGCCGATAAGTGTCAAAAACAGTTTTTATATTGACAGCAATGGGATAAGTTTTTTTTTTTCTGAAGAAAAAATAAATACTTATACTTAAATAATAATAGTACTTATTGGTTGGCTGATATATTACTATATATTGGCCGATATTTGACATTTTTAAATTATCGGTATCAGCCGATAAGTGTCAAAAACTGTTTTTATTTTGACAGCAATGAGACGAGACTTTTTGTAAAAGAAAAAATAATATATTTATACTTAAGTAATAATAGAACTTATTGGTTGGCCAATATATTACCATATATTGGCCGATATTTGACATTTTTAAATTATCGGTATCAGTCGATAAGAGTCAAAAACAGCTTTTATTTTGACCGCAGTGGGACAAGACTTTTTTTTTTTTTTTAAAGGAATAAATAATATATTTATACTTAAATAATAATAGTACTTGTTGGTTGTCATTTTTCAATTATTGCTATTGTTAAATCTTTATTTTTTCGTTTAAAAATAATAAAAAAATCCTTTAAAATAATATTCTTGTCCCATTGCTGTCAAAATAAAAGCTGTTTTTGACACTTATTGCCCAATACCAGTATTAAAAAAAAAAAAAAAAAAAAAAAAAAGTAAAATATCTTAACTTATTGGTTGGCTGATATATTATCATATATCGGCCGGTATGTATTGTATGATAGTATGTTGTATTTGTTTAAATATTTTCTATTATTCTATTCAAAGTATAGTATTATAGTCTGTTGTATTTTATTTCATTCAAATAAATGAATTCCTCGTTTTGTCTTCATGATTGTACTGGCTGATAGTCCAAAGCAAATTTCCCTTATCAGGACAATTTATTATATTTTAGTCTGTTTAATTCAGTTCAGCTCAGAATAAGTTGTAAATTATAACTATGCTTGTCGAAAATACAAAAGCATTATAAAAGTCCATTTAACTGCATTTGATGAGATTGTATGAGGAATAGTTCCAAATTGTAGTATTATTTACGGAAAATCTTTCGAAAGACTTTAATGCCACAGTTCCACCAGTGACTTCTTCTTCTTCCTCAAATGCGCCTCTTGATGTAAACATGACGGACTGATATATATGATCTACACTGACTCTCAGAAGTTGCATGGATGCAAGCTCTGTTGTGTACAGTAGATGCTGCCCAACCACGTTTGAACTGGTAGTGATTGCAGAAAATTGTCGTCTGTTACTGGTTACTGTAAGAAAACATTTCATTGAATGTACATGTGTTCGAACCTACAACCTCAGATCATTTGCAGTTTGACATCCGTTTCCCTTCAGTCAGAAAACTCCCACGCAAACGTCTGTCACTGGTGCGGCGCAAACACTCGAGTCCCCTGTGCTTGCCTGAAATCAGTTTTTAGATGTAGCTGAAATGATCCGTCCTGTTTTTAGTGCCGCGGATCTGTGTGGGCTGTTTAGATTTCCCATGGTTCCTGCCAAGGTGTTGGCGGCGCAGGGCTGCAGGGGGAATGGCTGTTGCCGGCGGAGCGTGTGAGAGCAGGTAAGCGCTGGGACGAGTGGGTGATTCAGACAGCGGAGAGGAGTTGGATGCTCATCAAACGAGTGTCTAGTGTTCCATTGCGTCAGAACGATCGGTATTATATAACCGCACACAGTAAGAGGGCGAGGAGACTGTCAGATGATGCTGACTGCGTTCATATCTGCTTGTTGTCTCAGTGCCGATGAGAGGACGATGACTGTCCATTTGAATACTCTAAACGTTGAGGGAAATGTTGGAGAAAAGCCAGAGACTAAGCATTTGTACAGCTTTGCCACAGTGAAAATAATAATGTATCAGCCTTAACTATGCTTGCATCTGCACTCAGGTTTTGCCATTCTTAGCACTGTCAAAATAAAGTTTTTTTTTTTTACACTTATCGGCCAGTACCGATACTTGAAAAATGTCAAATATTGGCCGATATATGGTAATATATTGGCCAACCAATACGTACTATTATTATTTAAGTATAAATATTTAATTTATTAAGTCTTGTCGCATTACTGTCAAAATAAAAGTTTTTATTGCCAATTATCGGCTGAAATCGATAATTGAAAAATGTCAAATATCGATCGGCCGATATTTGACATTTTTCAATGTCGCTGATTTACTATGGTAGTAAATCAGCCTACCAATAGTTATTATTGTTAAGTAGAAATATTGAATTTTTTCTTAAAAAATAGTCTTGTCCCATTGCTTTAAAAATAAAAACTTTTATTGACAGTTATTGACCGATACCGATAATTGAAAGATGGCAAATATCGGCTGATATATGGTAATGTATATAATGGTGATTTATCAGCCAACCAATTAATACTATAATTATTTAAATATAAATATTTATTCCTTTTTTAAAAAAAAATAATAGTCTTGCTGCATTGCTGTCAAAATAAAAGCTTTTATGACAGTTATCGGCCGGTACCAATAATTTAAAAAAGGCAAATATTTGCAGATATATGGTAATATAAGTACTAAACCAATAAGCACAATTATTACTATTATTATTTAAGTAGAAATATAATTTTTTTTCTGGTTCCGTTGCTTTCAAAATAAAAGCTGTTTTTGACACTTATTGGCCAATACCGATAATTGAAAAATGACAAATATCGGCTGATGTGTGGTAATAAATAATAACAGTACTTATTGGTTTGCTGATATTTTAAGGATAAATATATAATTTTTTCTTTAAAAAAAAAATTAAAGTCTTGTCCCATTGCTATCAAAATTTTTACACCTATCGATACTGATAATTAAAATGTTAAATATTGGCAGTCAACCAATAATTACTATTATTGTTTAAGTAATATATATACATTTTTCTTTAAAAAATTGGCTCTAGAATGTTACATCTTCGTGTAGTTAGAATGAGTATAAATTGATCTTGTTCGTTTTGTCTTCCCCTCAGGTTCTTCATCAGGATGTTGCAGTGATTGAGGTGAAACATCTTGTCAAGATGATGTGGAGTTTGGGGAACCCGACCTGTACGAATCAGGCCAACTGTTACAGCAATGCTACCAAAGACTACTGCTACTCGGCTCGGATCCGCAGTACTGTGCTGCAGGGCCTGCCCTTCGGTGGAGTTCCCACCGTCCTCGCACTGGACTTTATGTGCTTCCTGGTAAGTGTCCTGTATGGAAAAATGCGCACCTTGATGTCTTTGAGCTCTGCCATTATTGGCTGTAAAGTACCTAAGCATAGTAATCCCTATCTATCTGCAGTCAATTTAGACCATCTATTAATCATGCCATATTTTTAGAATCATTTAAGCAGATCTAACTTTACATTTGATTATATAATTGCAGTGCTGTGCTTTTCTAATGGAACAGAATTTCAGAATGTTGACATTGGTATTAATAGATTGACCCAATTTTCCAGTTGTCCAGTCAGAGTTATATTTACATGATCTCTTCAGATGGATAACAAAAATCAAGCGACCTTGCATTTTAAATGTATGTGAGCAGACAAAGCTGAAGCGAGTGGCTGTCAGAGCTACATAACAGCGGATGTTTAACCTACTAACTCTGTCAGCCTGACTAACTCAGCACCTTGGCTGCCCTCTTGACCTACATTTCTCGCTGATGCCTTCAGTTGCGAGCTACACATCAGTGTAAGCTCTTTATCTCTGCTCAGGTCAATATAAACATTATTAAAAGCCCCAAACCGTGTTATGCAGACTTGATTTATCCTCAGTTTTAAAAATGTTTTAAAAAATGACCACAGTTGAGTAAAACATAATTACTGTTATCCAAGTGCTGAACTTTCTGATTAAAATGTTTGAGTTATAGCGCCCCCTATGGATGGAATTGGATTAAAATTGGTGCTTTTCTTCAAATTGCCCTGATGTTCATATGTACCAAACTTCATTAAGTTTGATCACTGTGTTCAGAAGATACATTCATTAGTAGAAGTAGGCCATGGCCAAACATTTGTATGTGCTGAATGAATGAATTAATCAAAATCCCATAAATGTTGTTCTTTCTGAAGTGTAGGTACCTAAGTGCTATGATGTTGTTGTTGTTGTTGTTTTAATATATATATATATATTACTGTGTAGACCAGGGTTCCCCAAATCTTACCCTGGAGGTTCAATGCGCTGCAGAGTTTAGCGCCAACCCTGATCACACTCACCTACCTGTTATTCTCTAATGATCCTGAAGACCTTGATTAGCATGCTCAGGTGTGTTTGATTAGGGTAAGAGCTAAACTCTGCAGGAAAATGGATCTCGAGGTCCAGATTTGATGATCCCTGGCGTAGACAGTTTCTTGTCACAGTAATGATTTGTTTCACAATATGCTTGTAAACATTTGGCCTTGCACACATTAGTTTTAATTTAAGTTTATCACATGGCTGATTGTCTCTGCATCTCCATCTCTCAGGTTCTTCTTTTTGTCTTCTCCATCTTGCGGAAAGTGGCTTGGGATTACGGCCGTCTGGCTCTAGTGACCGATGCTGACAGGTAAGGGCATATCGCTGTCAGACCTGTCTGATTTATGGGATGTCATTTGTATGTCAAATCGAATGATTTCTCATTGGTGTGTAGTCTTCAGTTATTCTTTATATTCTTTGTAGAAGATGTTTGTATGGTGTTTTACTTGGAAAAGGGCAAGCAAAAGAAAACCGCAGTGAAAAAGAGAGCATATTATCATGCTGTTATTTGAATCCCATGTGCACAGCTTGGAAAATGACAGGTTGTGGCAGATGTGGAGAAAATCCCAGAATCCCTGTTTCACACTGTGAACTGAAATGACCAACATCAGTGGACATAATCTCATCCAATCAATAGAGTACCACCTATGATGGCCAGAAGTGGCCAATAATGGGCGCAAACCTGGTGTTTGAGTAGAATCACTGAGATTCACCATCACTTTCTGCTAACCACAGGTCTTAAGAGCACATTTGAGTCAAAAGACTCAAAGTAGTCTTACAAAAAAGTAACCTCCTTGGTTTTCAGACCCGTGCCCATGGGCGACATTAGGGGGGGGCAAGGGGGGGCAGTTGCCCCCCCTGTGGTTAGTCATGGAATCCTCGACAGCCCCGCTGCAACTGCTTTAGCCAAGCTTAGGCTCGGTTGTACTTGGGAACTAGACGGTGCTATGTAACCCTCAAACGAAAGCAAAGCAATTGAAGATCTGGCAAACTATCCAACGTGTTTTTGCAGCGTTGAGCAATGTAGCCAATCACAGACATATCTGTTGTTTCCGAACAATTAGAAACACTTGTCAGAATTCACTCACTGCTGAAAGCGCCTGATCGGTTTTTATTAAGTGCCGTTTTGTGCGCTCGTGAATCATCTTATGAGTGTAGACGCGATGTAAATAAAATATTAATTGTGTAGTTTAGAGAGCTTTATTAATTATAACGGAATTTTGTGAGATCTCTATGAACTTTTAGTGATAATAAGGGGAGCGTGCTTTGCACTTTCCAGGCTATAATCCATTTAGAATTTGTATGAAACTTTCGTTTTTCGGCACATGTAAGCTGATGTGTTTTGGGAGTGACATTTGCATATTTACGCTGGGTTTATTCTCGAAATAACGGTGAAGCAATAGACGGGATAAAAATATATTTTCCCCTTCTCCCAAAACAACTTACTGTTTCAGCTATAAAATAGTTCAGTTTTGTATGTAATGGTAAAATGTTTATATTTAGTTTCGTTTTTTATTTAGCTAATTTAGAAAAACGCTTGGAGCATTTTTTATTCGTTAAAAATATATATATTACCGAACAGCGCCCAGCGGAAGACTGATCATAGTCTGTTTGATCAGTTTGCCTTCTCAAATCATCACGACTTGCCTAAAATGAAATCTATAGATATAAAACAGTTCAAGTATAAAACAATGGTAGTTTAAACGTTACAGATACATGTGAGCTATATGCGCATAGTTTGTGCAGAAAGTGGAAGCTAAAGCTTGCAGGACATCGAGGCACCAGCGCAATCACTTGCATTTTTTTCATTGGAAGCAATTTAAAATTATCCGTCATTTTTGCTCACAAAGTACGAGTAATACATCGAAAAAAACATTACAGCATTTTTATAAAATAAAGAAAACAAAAATTATGTGCTTTCTGCCGTCTGGTTCTTGAACAGGAGTGCTTAACAAAATGAAGCGAAATGCATGCCTCACAGACATAATAAATACTTTTATAGAAAGCTTTAAATTATTACTTAACGAAATAAAACAAATCAAAAGCACAAACTCTTTCATGTAATCCGTAAAGATGAATTTCTCTCTGAAGGCGCGTCCAAAAAGGAGATTGCGACACTGACTCAGAATACACAAATTAATTAATAAATAATTCATTTATGTCCTTACTCTTTCCTCGACACATTCATTGTTATTTATTTTTGCCGGTGCTTGGGGTGAGTTTTAGCCTATTGTGTGCGCTTGAACGCGGATTCAGCTGCGCTAAAGCACACTAAACGGTGTCTGAGTCGGTCTCAAAAGTGAAAGCGAAAGTGAAGTTTCGTGTTGTTTCCACCAGCGCGGCATTTTTTTTCTTCACCATAATTGATGGTTGTCTAAATTATGAAAATAAGGAGAAGCCTAAAACAGGCCCGATGCCGGCCCGGGTCTGAACTATGACGTGAAAATTGGCCCGAAGCCGTAGCCCTGGGGTGTAAAAAAAAGTCAGGGCCCATTGGCCCGGGCTGAAGTGCAGCGCTTTAATTGACTGCTTTGATGTGCTGCAATACCGTAGGGCACTGTTTTAATGCTTACATCTGATTTTTTTTCTTGCCCCCCCTGACTCAAGAGTCAAATGTCGCCCATGCCCGTGCCCATTACTCAAACATTTAATTGACTCATGTGTGCGGAATTAATGAATGAATCACAATTCTTTAATTCTTTCAGGAGTGTCTCTTGATGATGCTAGTAGTTTTGGTCTTCTTCCATCTGTACAGCCCACATGTGCTTTTCGCCCAGTCTCACAGCTTGAATATCCAGGTGCAACTACATGCGCCCCAAAACCTTCGTGATCCGCTGACGTTTCTTTGGCAGGGAAGGAAGTAAAAAAAAAGGCAGCTCACACAAGCCATCTGCTTCATAAGACAGTGTGTTTCATTATCGCTGAGCATATTTGCTGTGTTTCTGTTGCTGTCGCTGCACATCACCACTGTGTTTCTATTTTCATTCTGCTTTTCCTCCTCTTGCTTTTCTTTGTTTAGTGTTTTTCCTTTTCCCTCGCTGGTGCGGAATAGAGCCAGTAATTTTCTTGCATATCATTTTCTATTGAATCAATCATGTATTTTTTGCTACTTATTAAGGTTGCTGGAAATAGACCGAGCCGGTGGCATTGTTTTTTTTTTTTTTTACTTGGTTACATAAGTGCCACACATATATTTATTTTAAAGACTGTGCTTGTAAAAGCTGCAGTCTTTAACCTGGTGTTCACTAACCAAAGACTACTCTTGTGCTACATTCTTTTTTGGCATTACGTTTTGCATTTGCATTTCTGTGATTCTCAGGCTTTGAAGGGAGTAGTAGCATTGATTGATTTCTCCCATGATGCTTTGCTTATTCCTGTAGTGGAGTAGAAACGGTAAATAGAGCTTTTATGAGCTCCCTACTGGATTCATATGGCAATTTGCTTGTCCAGCTCCCTTTTTGTTATCTTTCACTGTGTACATGTGTCCGTTCTCTCACTCAATCTCTCAATTATGTCATCTGTGTCCAAAGGCAACTTAAAAAAAATTCCTTTGACATTTGTATATTGACGTGGTTTATAGATGTTTCTGGACCGCTGCACGCTGCTGACTGCACATCGTTCGTCTGTAATTACAGCGACACACTCCAGAGGAAAGACCCTTCAATTCGCTGATTTCGTGTTTCCCATGTGGACAGTACATTAAACACGAGATTCCAGTTTGTGCTCTCATCTACGGTTCATAGCAAACAGATTTACACGCCAATGCTGAAGTGAAAGCACAGCTGTAATGTGGTGTAATGGAGGTGCTTTAGGCTCTGTTAGCATTAATCGAGTATCCTAGATTCATTTAACTCTCACAGAAATGTGGAGCATGTGCACAGCACCTTTCAGCTGTGCTTAGTAGGACTGGATTGTTTTTATTTAATATATTTGTAATTTTTTGTTTTATATTTTATTTAGTTTTAATTTTTAATATGTTGCTATTTTGTTTTTTTTTGTTTTAATTTTTGTATCTTTTTATTATTTAATATTTTTTATTTAAAATTTGTATATAAAATATTTGTTTAAATTAATTATGTAGTATTTTATAGATTTTATTATATATAAATATTTTAAATCCCATTTATATTTTGGTTCATTTTTTGTATTTTATTTAATATTTTTTATATATATATATATATATATATAATTTTTTTTTTTTTTTTTTTTTTTTTTTTTCATGTGGTATTTAAAATGTTATACTTTTATTTTTGTTTTAATATATTTTATATTAAATTTTATTTTTATTTTTATATTTATCTTACTTAAAAATAAAAACTAAAAATCTAGCATTTTATTTTAATATTTGTATTGTATTTATTTTATTTTCACTCTAGGATCAGATCATTAACAAATGTTTCCACTGATACTGTACTAGGGCCTAAAATGTTATTATTTGGTTTTTAATATACATTAAATTATTTGTTTAATATTTTATATATATATATATATTATTATTATTATTATTATTATTTTTTTTTTTTAATTTTTGTGCATATTTTTGTTTATTTCCATGTGGTGTGTGTGTATATACATATATATATATATATATATATATAATTTTTTTTATTATATATTTTTATAAAATTTTTTCCCTTCAGTTTTTTATCTTATACTTTTATTTGTTTTAATTTAGATATTTTAATTTAATGTTTTATTTTTTATATTAACATTTTATTCTTTCACAATAAAGTATTGTAACTGCACATGTTGTCTTCTTTGAAGTATATTGGGAGACACTGATATGTTCACAGATATATCATGTATCTCAACTTCTCCCCTAACAGCGCCCTATTTCCACAGCTGAAGCTGACAGCTGCAGTCTTCAGAGATTTATTAATTCGAATGAATTCAAGCTTATTCTTTCCTTCCTTTTTTTTTTTTTTTTCTTTCCTTTCCAAGACAGAAGAGAAGATTCAGCGGTTTGGAGGAGCGGGAGTAGTATGTTCAGTTATTGTTCCTCTGCTTTGTTCTGCTCACTGAAGAACTAACTAACCAATCACTTTTTCTGATAAACTTGTGTGTGTAATGGTTTGTAATTGTGGGATTTCTTCACCTTTGACCTTTTCTAACACGCCACGGGATGTTGCTTTAGGGGTGTTTCTGTGTGTCATTACTGTCCCGGGTGTTTTCTCTCATTGCTCAGCACATATTAATTTTCCTCTGCTGTGTGTGTGATGTTTGACTCGTGTGTAATTTTGGCTTTCCGAAGGGCCTCTAACACATGAGTGTCAATAACCGCCTGCCCTTCATGTCTGTTTTTGTGACGTTTGTTATTTGACTACAGTAGGAGGAAGGAAAGGAATAACTATGAGCCCGTACGCAGGTAAAAGAGCTTTAGCGTGTCTTTCTGACCCGTTGTGACCCCAAAAGTGGATCCAAATGATACCCCCTCGGTATTGTGAGTTGTCCTGCCCTTGTGAATGTGGACAGTTAGATATGATCTCTGTAGATGACAGGGTCCTTGTTTTCCCACTGTTGCCCTAATGGTCTGAAACGACAAATTAATCCATTTTAAATTGATTTAAAGGATTATCTCATCAAGAAATTGTGCATATAATAATTTATGTAATAAAAAAGGAAATGTGTAGAAAATATTATATTATAATATTTATAATATAAATTTTATAAATATTTTTTAAATAAATCAATAAAATACATTTTTATTTTATTTTATTTTTCCACTCTAGGGTTTGACCATTACCAAATGTTTGCACCGTTATTTTATTTTATTGTATTTATTATTTAATATTTTATCTTTAAAACATTTTGAGATATATAGATGTTCACCTATTTTATAAAAAAAAAAATTTTCACACTAGGAATGGATTATTACCAAATGTTTGCACTGGGACTGTACTAGTGCCTTAGAATGTAATTATACATATATATATATATATATATATATATATATTACATTTTTTTTGTTGCTTTAATTCTAATTTATTTATTAATTTTATTTTAATTGCATATTTTATCTTTAAAACATATTGATATATTAAAGCAATATAAAATAAACATCTGTGAACATCTGTATATTTCTTTACTGCCCAAAAAAGAAAAACAGGACAATAAATAAATACATAATTTTTTTTTTACATTTTTAGGTTTTATTTAATTTTTTGCTTTAATTTCAATTAATTAACTTTACTTTAATTGCATATTTTATCTTTAATATCTTTACATATTGAGAGACACAAGATAATAAAAAACTAAAATAACCCCTAAACTATAAAGCAGCATTCCTGTTATTATTTAAAAAAAAGCTTTCATTTTAATTAATTAATTATATTTTAATTGCATATTGAGATTTATTTTTTACCGCCCAAACAGGACAAAAAAAAAGCTTTTTTCATTTTATTCTTTTTCTAAGTTAATTTAACAAAACAATTGCTGTAATTTAAATTAATTATTTTTATTTTAATTGCATATTGAGAGATACAGATGTGCACAGATTTAATTTATTTCTCTACTGCACAAAAAGTACAAAAATAAATAAATAGAGCATTATTGAAGTAGTCCAGACTTGGAATATAAAAGTAAAAGAAGATGAGCAAGCTGTGTAGTGTTTGATTTAGCTTTAGCTCTAAACCAGCCGAGTCTGTTCACAGCATCAGCAGAGTTTTGTGCCACACAAGCGCTGCTGTCTCATTGATTGATTTGATTGACAGCTGATGTGTTGACGAATGAAAACAAGTGTAGAAATACAGCTTGGATTGAGTTCAGTGTTACGAAAACACTGTTACTCAGTGCTGAGGTCAGGAAATGCTCAATTCAGGGATTTATTTTTACTCATTTGGTAAATGTTCATCCTGGCCCGGTTACCTTTTGAACCTCTGTTCTTATGGCTGCATTTGAGACGTGTTTCAGAAAGGATGATTCCTGCGTCCCTCACGGATCTTCTGCTGTTAGTCTAATGAGTCTGTCAGTCATCCAGACCCACAGCAGAGAAACCACAGTGATGAAGTCGTGTGACGGGATCATTTTTCCTTGTTCTGGAACCGCTTCTGAGACAGAAAAAGAGGATCCGGCCCTTTAAACCTGCTGGTTTTAAACTAGGAACTAGTAATGTCAGGGATTTTGTCCTCAAGAAGTACAGTCAAAATTAGCCTAATTGTACACTATAAATTTATTTACGTAAATTTAAATTGAGATATGATTTAATTTTCTTTTTATTTATTTTTTACTTTTTTTTTTTATTTAAAGTGCATAAACCAATGACTTTGGTTGCTAAAATGTGTTAGTAATGAGTAATCAGAGTAACAAGCTGATTTTATTTTTGTCTTCTGTTGTGTTTATAAGAATTTGATTTAAATTTATACAATTTAAAAAAACAGGAAATATGTGAGAAATACATGTACTTATTTTTACTTTTTTATTTTAATTTTATAATTTTTTTATTAAATAAAATAATTATTATACATTAATTAAAATAAAAACTAAGTTTTATTTTAAGTATAATTTATTTAAAATGTATAAATAAATTGCTTTGGTTGCTAAAATGTGTTTAGTAATGAGTAATCAGATTGATAAGCTCATTTTATTTTTGTCTTGGTGTGTATATAAGAATATAATAATATAATTAAGAAAATATAAAAATATCTGAGAAATATATATTTAGCCTACTTGTACCAGATTTTATTTTTAAATAAAATAAAAGAATATTTTATTATACGTATTAAACACCCAATTTATTTTATGTATATTTTACTTGAATTTATTTCATTGTATTTAATTAAAATTAATTTTATTTATAATGCATAAATAAATTACTTTGGTTGCTAAAATGTGTTAGTAATAAGTAGTCAGATTATAATAAGTTTATTTTATTTTGGTCAAGATGTGTGTAATTTATATAATTAAAACAAAAAAAAACTAATGTATGAAATTTTTTATATATATATATATATATATATATATATATATATATATATCAGCCTAATTGTACCAGACTTTCTTAGTTTATTTTTAATTTTTATTTTCATTTTATGTTTAAGATGTTAGTAGCTTCCAAACACTCAAAGCTGAGTCTGAGGAGGCAGGAAGAATCATGAGCATCTTCCTGTCAGGATGATTTAGATCTGTTTGTGCTTCGGTGTGTTTTGGGAATAGATTAGGCTTCATCTCAACTGTAGATTAATATCCTTCAGCGTATAGAGGGAAATGTACATTACAGATGTATTCTCTGTTCCTCAGGCATGTAAATACTTAATATCCCGTCTACCCCGAGATGACACTGACCTACATTTGCCTGAGTGGACCTGAACGTTCAGTCGTTCTGACCGTCCGGCTCCTCTTGGCCTTCAAAATAACCAAAAACATCCTGCTTAACTCTTTAGAAGACCTGAACCAGTGTTTCTCACATTATTTTTTTCTCTCTTTTCCTTCTGCTTTCTGTCTCTTGTGTGTGTTTGTGTACAGTGTGGCTTCAGCTCTTCATTCTGAAACGCCGGACCGATATGAACGCCTCACCTCCGTCTCCAGCTCGGTGGATTTCGAACAGCGAGATAATGTAAGACATCTGTCAATCATACTTCTGGCCCCGCCCTCCCGTGTTTATATTTCTATATATATAGTTTTTTAATAAATGTATATGAAAGAAAAGCCAAGTTATAGGGGATGTTGAAGTCATCAATTTCCTGAAATCATTTATTTATTTTCAATAAGACAATTTGGCTTTGGCTTTGAATGTCTTTATTACCCATTTCCCAAAGCGCATCTCCCAGCCCCTCTCGCTCCCCGTGGACTCCATTGATTTTTCCATGCAGCGCTGACCTCACGTCAACGTTATATACACTCGGAAAGAACCGAACAACCTTTATAGAGGGCGAGAACTACTTCCCTCCATCATTTCGGTTTAAATCACAGTCATGATGAACCAGCATTTCTGCACTCGTTTCAGACGGCGTCCTTGAAAGTCCCCAGAAGCCTTCAGGAGAGAAACTGACTCAACAAAACCTCCAAATAAACTCCCTCAAACCGAAACCTAAGGATCCCTTGAAGTGATTTAGAGAAGCATAACAACTGAAATTAAATTTATATTGATTTTACATCATTTTTATATAGTGACACAATAATTTGTAAATAAATAAATGTGGAAAAAATTATTTAAAACAGAGGTGCCCAAACTTTTAATAAATTTAACTGAGGGGAGTGTGCCAAAAGTAAATGTTGCATTATATCCGGTTATAATACTGTATATCAAAAAGTATTAAGTTCAAAACAATTAAACAAAAATGTAAATAACATTTTTTTTATTTAACAATTTGAAAATTATTTCAAAATCAGATTCACTCAACTTTTTTTTTTTTTTTGACACATCACCCAAACAGGAAAAACTGATTGGCCA
Organism: Garra rufa; assembly: GCF_049309525.1. Lineage (NCBI taxonomy): Eukaryota > Metazoa > Chordata > Actinopteri > Cypriniformes > Cyprinidae > Garra > Garra rufa. Next base: position 3,249,723 of record NC_133380.1, on the reverse strand, counting down.
ATGCAGACAGATTAAAAATGTCAAATATCGGTTTATATATGAGCCAATATATTGGCCATCGCAATATTAACACGTTGCCCAAACAGGAAAAAATTGATTGGCCAGTGCTGATAATTAAAAAAATTCAAATATCAGCTGATATTTCGGTCATTAGAAATATTGACACATCACTCAAATGGAAAAAAAACAGGTTGACCAATGCAAATAGCTGAAAAATGTAAAATATCAGTTAATATATCAACCATGACAATATTGACGTATTGCCAAACAGAAACTTTGATTGGCCAATGCTGATAGTTTAAAAAAAAGGCAAATATCTGCCGATATATTGGCCTTGGCTGATGCAAATAATTAAAAAAAATTGCCTTAATATCATTTAACCACTCATTTAGAGGAAATTGTGTGATTGTGAAACCGGCCCTTGGGAGTCTGTCTTAAGCTTTTTTTTTTTTTTTACTTTTTACTTTTTTTTTCCTAATATGGCAAAGCAAATCAAAAGTCAAAAGGCTGTTGTTTGGGCATCTCTGCTGTAAAATATACAAATTTATTTAGATGGCAACTTCTTCATTGAGGTATCCTAATATATTTTTGACAAATAAAGAGATTATTTTAAAAATGTTCCATGCTGGTGGTCTCAGTGCTGCCAAAATAAAAGTCCCAGTTCCAAAAATGTAAAATATTGTTGATATATCGGCTTATATATATTAGCCATAGCAATATTGACACATCAGCCAAATAGAAAGACTGATTAGCCAATGCAGATAGTTGAAAAACGTCAAATATCGGTTGATATATTGGCTTATATATTAGCCATGGCAATATAGACACATCACCCAAACAGGAAAAGCTGATTGTCCGATGCAGATAGCTGAAAAATGTCAAATATCGGTTGATATATTGGCTTATATATTAGCCATGGCAATATAGACACATCACCCAAACAGGAAAAGCTGATTGTCCGATGCAGGTAGTTGAGAAATGTCAAATATCGGTTGATATATTGGCTTATATATTAGCCATGGCAATATAGACACATCACCCAAACAGGAAAAGCTGATTGTCCGATGCAGATAGCTGAAAAACGTCAAATATCGGTTGATATATTGGCTTATATATTAGCCATGGCAATATAGACACATCACCCAAACAGGAAAAGCTGATTGTCCGATGCAGATAGTTGAGAAATGTCAAATATCGGTTGATATATTGGCTTATATATTAGCCATGGCAATATAGACACATCACCCAAACAGGAAAAGCTGATTGTCCGATGCAGATAGTTGAGAAATGTCAAATATCGGTTGATATATTGGCTTATATATTAGCCATGGCAATATAGACACATCACCCAAACAGGAAAAGCTGATTGTCCGATGCAGATAGCTGAAAAACGTCAAATATCGGTTGATATATTGGCTTATATATTAGCCATGGCAATATAGACACATCACCCAAACAGGAAAAGCTGATTGTCTGATGCAGATAGCTGAAAAACGTCAAATATCGGTTGATATATTGGCTTATATATTAGCCATGGCAATATAGACACATCACCCAAACAGGAAAAGCTGATTGTCCGATGCAGGTAGCTGAAAAATGTGAGATATTGGTTAATATATCAGCTTATATATCGGCATGGCAATTTTGACACATCACCCAAATGGGAAAAACTGATTGGCCAATGCAGATAACTGAAAAATGTCAAATATCGGTTGATTTATTGGTTATCGGCCAAACAAAAACTTTGATTGGCCAATGCTGATAGTTCAAAAAAAAAAGGCAAATATCTGCCGATATATCGGCCTTGGCTGATGCAAATAATTTTAAAAAATTGCCTTAATATCATCTAACCACTCATTTAGAGGAAATTGTGTGATTGTGAAACCGGACCTTGGGAGGCTGTCTTAAGCTTGTTTTCCAGCCTCTTAAGAGATCAGTGCAGGACTTCAGCATTTTCTGTCTGTCTTCACCTGTGTTCACCTCTAATCCTGCCAGAGAAATCAGCCGTCATCCTCACATACTCTCCCAGAGAGCCTTTTATAGGCCTGGCCGGATGTGTTGATGCCATAAAACCCCCAAGAAGTATTAATATATGCAGTAATAGTCTGTGTGTGTGTGTGTGTGTGTGTGTGTGTGTGTGTGTGTGTGTGTGTGTGTGTGTGTGTGTGTGTGTGTGTGTGTGTGTGTGTGTGTGTGTGTGTGTGTGTGTGTGTGTGTGTGTGTGTGTGTGTGTGTGTGTGTGTGTGTGTCTGCGTCTGCGTCTGCGGTCATCACACATTCATAGTTTGATGTGCTTTCATTGCAGGGCTTCTGCTCCTGGTTGACGGCCATATTCAGAATAAAGTAAGTGGCTCTTTGGCTCTAATGTGAGGTTGTTAATAACAAATGCACAGCTAAAACAGAACAGGCAGTCCTAGACCTGTTCTGCATGATCTGTACAAGAGAGTTTCCTTTATATTTGATCTTGCATTTTTTTATAGTCTGCAGTGCATACTCTGTAATCAAGCATTCTCTCTATATAATGAAGGTCTATATGAAGGTCGGCTAATGTGAGTTTTGTTTCCTCAGGGACGAGGAGATCCGGGAGAAGTGCGGTGAAGATGCCGTTCATTATCTGTCTTTCCAGCGGCACATCATCGGTCTGCTGGTTGTGGTGGGTGTGTTGTCGGTGGGCATCGTTCTGCCGGTCAATTTCTCAGGCAACCTGCTGGGTGAGTCCTGGACTGTGGAGGTCAGAGGTCAGCTGTGTGATTGTAGGTGTTGCTTGATAGAAAGTAGATATTTCACTTAAAATTAGTGATGCATGATGTTAATGATGGTGATTTTGCTGTCAGATTTTGACTGATTTTTCTCAAGTAAACGTCAGAATAACTGTAGTAATATTTCCAGATGAACACTTGCTGGAATGAAGCTGCTTAGCTTTACTTGATTCTCCATGATTCATTTTTTTGAAAAATCAGTGAGTCTCAAATCTGATCATCAGGATCTTTTGACATTCATGGTTTTATTAATTGATGATAATTTGTTATTTAATAATGTATTACAATTTTAAAATTGTATTAGTTTAGTTTTAGTTTTAATAAGTTTCATTTTAAAATTATTCTTTATTATTTTAACTTTATAAGCATTTATAAAGCATTTTAGTATGTTTTTTTTATTGCTGTTTTATTTTTCTATTTTAATTTTACATTATATTTTTATGAATTGACTTATTTTTAAAATTATTTATTGTATTTTTATAATTTCTATTAATTCGTGTTTCTGTATCTTATAATATTTTTTAGTTATTATCAGTTATTACAAATTTTTTTTTTGTTGCACATTTTATGATTTTATCAATTTTTGGTAAAATTATTTATCATTTAATTTTTTTGTACTTTTTTTTTTTTCATTTTTAAGCATTTTAGTTCGTTTTATTTTGCTATTATTTATTTTAATTTTACATTATGATTTTGTTCATTTCTAATAAACATTTTTTGACTTATTTTTTAATTTATTGTAATTTTACAATTTTCATTAATTAGCTTTGCTTCACCTTATATTATTTTTAGTTATCAGTTATTACAATTTATTTTTGTTGCACATTTTATGATTTTATATGTTTTTAGTAAAATCATTTAATTTTTTGGTAAATTGTTTTGTAAAATCATTTTAATTGCATATTAAAAATATTTTTATTTAAAAATTGTATTTAATTTGTTTTAAATTGTACATGTTTAGGGTTTTATTAATTGTAAGTTTTTTTTATATTATCAATTTTTTTGTGAAATAATATTTTTTTTAATTGCATATTTTATTTATTTATTTTTTAAATATTGATATTTTTTATTTTACATGTTTATGGTTTTATTATTTGTAAGTAGTTTTTTGTATTATTTAAAAAAAAATATATATATATTATTATTATTATAAAATTATATAATCTTTTTTTTTTACATTTTCATATATATATATATATATATATATATATATATATATATACACATTTTATTTTGACTTATGTAATTTAATTATTTATTTTTATTTTGCATTTTTATGATTTTTATTAACAAGCTTTTTTTTAACTCACAAACTTCCTGCACACACAATATATCCTTTTTTTTTGTATTTTTTTACTATTATTCCACATGTCAGGCTTTACAGGGTTAAGTGTAAACCGGCTAAAAGCATCTGTATTGAACTTGCGGTTTCTCACATTCAGTCTAGACCAGTAAAATCATCAGTTATTATATCGGCCACAAAGAGCTGTTAATTCTTGGTGACATTTATCAGCCGAAGATAAAGTTAAAAGATATATGACTTCCATTATCATCCAGTTATATTTGTGAACACTCCATCATACGACGCTGTGCTAACATTAGCTCCGTCCGCGTCTCGTCTCTCGCTGTAGATTATTATCAGAGAGGGTTAATCCACGACGCTGTGCTCCAGTAATGAGATTGGACTTGTATCTGCTCGCCGGGTAATTGGATGCCTGTTGCAGGGAAAGAGGGACGGAGAGAACGGCCTAAAGACACACAAAAACTAATGGGAAGAGGTCAAACAGATGAGAGGACGCTTTGCAGGAGTCCTTAGAGATGGGAACAATGTGGATAGAGTCAAAGAGGACAGAGAGTTCGGTCAGAAACATGCTTAATGCCAATGTTTGGGCAGGAAGAGGTCCTGAGCGCATGTGAAGCGACTGATTACAGTTTATGTTGTTTTATGAGTCATTTAGGCATACAAGGGATTGTCCATTTTTCAGCTTGCAGCACATCGCACCAAAAGATTACATTTCATATCTATAGTTCTTGTCTACAGTATGTTTCAGACCTTGGATGAAAGGAAAGTCCATCTGTGCGTGTAATAGTCACTGTCCCCATATTTTATTTTATTTTATTGTTTTTTTACATTTTCTATTTTGATTGGTTTGAATTAATTTTATTTTATATATTCATTTATTTTTTTATTTTTTTAATACTTTAGTATTTTAGTATTTGGTATTTTAGTTTATTTTCCTCAGTGTAGTAAAAATTTCTAACTCTTCATAATTTCAGTTTAGAACATTTTTTATAATGTTTTTTTTTTTTAATTTGATAGATTTTAATTTATTAATTTTGTTTCAGTTTACATTTTAACTTTGTATTTTTGTTGTTTTTATTTACTTTTTAATGCATTTATTTATCTTTAATATTTGATTAATTAAATTTTAAATTTTTATAATTAGTTTTATCTGCTTTTTATATATTTATTTATTTATCATTTTATTTAAAATTTTATTTTTCTCCATTCTCTGACTGCGTTCAGCACACAAAATGACAGCATTTCTTGAGAATGACCCTTTTGTTATCTTTTATTAGTCACAGTGAATGTTGTTGTTTTTATTTCTTTCCTCAGACAACAACGCATACAGCTTTGGACGCACAACAATCGCCAACTTGAATTCCGGGTGAGTCATTGTATTCATTGTACAAAAATTGCAAACCTCACTGTATGCATTAATTGAGTTCATGAAGTATTTAGAGTATTCTGGGTAAAGTGGACGTGTCTCTGTCTCTGTGATTCAGGAATAATCTCTTATGGCTGCACACGTCATTTGCCTTCATGTACCTGCTCCTCACCGTCTACAGCATGAGACGCCACACGTCCAAGATGCACTACAAAGAAGATGATCTGGTATGTCAACTTTTTAACCCTCATAATGCATTCGGTTCATTTTGAATGGAAGCCCTTTTCCACCACTGAATAAATAAATTAAAACTGATTTAATTTCTATAACGTATAAAGTTTATACGTCTCAATTCTGACTTTATTTTTCAGAATTGCAAGTTTATATCTCGGAATTCTGTATTTATTTCTTGGAACTGGGAGTTTATATCTCGGAATTATGACTTTATTTCTTGGAATTGTGAGTTTATATCTCGGAATTATGACTTTATTTTTCGGAATTGCGAGTTTATATCTCGGAATTATGACTTTATTTCTTGGAATTGTGAGTTTATATCTCGGAATTATGACTTTATTTTTCAGAATTGCGAGTTTATATCTCAGAATTCTGACTTTATTTCTTGGAATTGGGAGTTTATATCCTGGATTTCTGACTTTATATCTTGGAATTGGGAGTTTATATCTCAGAATTTTGACTTCATTTCTTGGAATTGGGAGTTTATATCTCGGAATTCTGACTTTATTTCTTGGAATTGTGAGTTTATATCTCGGAATTATGACTTTATTTTTCAGAATTGCGAGTTTATATCTCAGAATTATGACTTTATTTCTTGGAATTGTGAGTTTATATCTCGGAATTATGACTTTATTTCTTGGAATTGTGAGTTTATATCTCGGAATTATGACTTTATTTTTCAGAATTGCGAGTTTATATCTCGGAATTATGACTTTATTTCTTGGAATTGTGAGTTTATATCTCGGAATTATGACTTTATTTTTCAGAATTGCGAGTTTATATCTCAGAATTCTGACTTTATTTCTTGGAATTGGGAGTTTATATCTCGGAATTCTGACTTTATTTTTAGAATTGCGAGTTTATACGACTCAATTCTGATTTAATTTCTTGGAGTTGCGAGTTTATACGACTCAATTCTGACTTTATTTCTCAGAATTGCGAGTTTATGTCTTGCAATTCTGAAGAAATAGTCAAAATTCCGAGTTTATATCTAGGAATTCTGACTTTATTTCTTGGAATTGTGAGTTTATATCTCAGAATTCTGACTTTATTTTTAGAATTGCGAGTTTATACGACTCAATTCTGATTTAATTTCTCAGAATTGCGAGTTTATGTCTGGGAATTTTGACTATTTCTTCAGAATTGCGAGTTTATATCTAGGAATTCTGACTTTATTTCTTGGAATTGGGAGTTTATATCCTGGAATTCTGACTTTATTTCTTGGAATTGGGAGTTTATATCCTGGAATTCTGAATTTATTTCTTGGAATTGGGAGTTTATATCTCGGAATTATGACTTTATTTTTCGGAATTGCGAGTTTATATCTCGGAATTCTGACTTTATTTCTTGGAATTGGGAGTTTATATCTTGCAATTCTGACTTTATTTCTTGGAATTGGGAGTTTATATCTCGGAATTCTGACTTTATTTTTAGAATTGCGAGTTTATACGACTCAATTCTGACTTTATTTCTCAGAATTGCGAGTTTATGTCTTGGAATTTTGACTTTCTTCAGAATTGCGAGTTTATATCTCGGAATTCTGAATTTATTTCTCAGAATTTCCCGTTTATATGATGCAATTTTGACTTTATAACTCGCAAGAGTTTATATCTCACAATTCTGAGGAAAAAAGTCAGCAGAATTGTAAAATAAGTCACAATACTTTTTTTTTTTTTTTTTTTTTTTTTAATTCAGTGGCGGAAACGGGCTTCCATAGTTTTGACCTTGAAGAGATGATTAATAAATTCTGAAAAGATTTCATAATGTAATTAGTGTAATAATTTATTTTGCATACAGTAATAACAGAAAAAGCCATCTGGAGACGTCTTGTGACGCGTGCAGCTCATCGCAGCTGCAGCGGCGCATGCTGTAATGCTTATGAAATATTCATGAAGCCCGTCTATAGCGCTGACCTACATTTCTGAGCCGAGCGTTTAACCTCGATCCGCACTGCAATGTCCTCCAGCGTCTGTGCATGTGTAAATAACCCAAATATCACGTTTTTCCCTCTCTCCTCAGGTGAAACGCACTTTATTTATCAACGGCATCTCTAAATACGCAGAAGAAAGCCATATGAAACAGCACTTTGAGTAAGACGACTCTCTTTCTCCTCTTTATGCTTTAAACACACTTAGTTCCCTTCACTTTTACATCCTAAATGGGTCACTAGAATATCTGCCCACTGTAAATCATGTAAAATATTAAAATCACATCTTTTGTACGTCAGTGGGCGTCAGGGATGTGTACGTTCTCCCTGGAGCTCCGCTTATGCGAGCATCTGCCGTGATTGTCTAAATGAGTGTTTTAAATTCGAGTCATGCGGCCGATCAGCCGAGTCTGCGCTTGCCAAAAATGAGTGTGATGAGGCGCTGGGGAGGAGCTATGAATAGACTCGAGTGTCTAAAGTCATTTTACCTGAGACTGAGCTGCTGTTTCCTCCAGCTGAAATCAGCGGAAAACATCGCAGGCTTTTCGTTTACTGTAATAACGAAGATTTTAAAATGTTTCGTTAAAGGTGAAATGTTGGTACTGTACACGACAGTTCAAAAGTTTGGGGTCGGTAAGAGTTGTGAAAGAAGTCTCTTGCTTACCGAGCCTGCATGTATTTGATCAGAAATACAGTAAAAATTCTGAAATATTTTTACAATTTAAAATAGCTGTTTTCTATGTGAATATCTGTTAAAATATTATTTATTTCTGTGATCAAAGCTGGATTTTCAGCATCATTACTTTAGTCTTCAGTGTTACATGATCCTTCAGAAATCATTCTAAAAAATGTTTCTGCTCAAGAAACATTTCTGATTTTCATCAATGTTGAAAAACAGTTGCGCTGCCCAATATTTCTGTGGAAACTGATCATTTTTATTTTTAGGATTCTTTGATGAATAGAAAGTTCAGAAGAACAGCATTTTTTGAAAAAGAAATCTTTTGTAAAATTATAATGTGTCCTATAAAAAAATTATAAATACATTTATTTTTAAAAATCTTACTAATGAATAGACTTAATAAATGTCTCTTGTAGTATTAGAGTTTCATTATTTTGATTTTATTTTGTTGATTAATCAAATAAAAGTAGTTAATGTAACAATAAAAAATAATTTTTAAATGTAACTTTTTAATTGTATTTTAAAAAGGAATTTGCTTTTATAAGGAAAGTTGCTTTTATTAATGTATTAGTGATCATGCAAAACATTGTTTACATAGAAGTAACTAATAAATGATCATTTTGATGATATTAAAGTTCAGTTGATATTTAAGCATTAATTAAATAAGCATTGTCAAATAAGTCGATTTATAAAATAATTGTTCATGTTTTTACACAAACATTAAAAGTAACCAATAAATGTTGACTATTTAATTTGTGTTTAAATGTCTACTGAGGTATAATATAAGTAATTTAGTCATTTTATGAAGTAATTATTCACAGTTTTTACACAGTTGTTTACATGAAAGCAGCCAATAAATGTTGACTATTATTATACTTCAGTAGATATTTAAACATTTAAACATTTTTTTAAAAGCCCATTTGAAAGCAAACAATAAGTATTGACTATATTATACCTAATAGATATTTAAAAATACATTTTTAAAATTTAAATACAACTGGTAAGTAAGTATTATTTAAAAAATCCAAAAACTAATAATGTCATAACAAAACTACTAAAAATTAAACTGCAAATAAATATAATTTTATAATTTTTAAAAAACAAAATATATTAATAACAAAAAAATACTAAAATAGTAAAAAAACAAAAACAAATCAAGCCTAAATAATATTATAATATGTATAATATGATATAATGTAACATAATATAATAATACTAAAAAAATTTAAAAAAAAATAATTACTAAGAAATATACTGGAAGAAAATAAGTATTATTTAAAAATAAAAAACTAATAAAAATGTCGTCATAAAACTACAAAAAAATTAAACTGCAAATAAATAAAAATAAAGTAAACCTAAATACTTAGCTTTATTTAAATATAAAAATAAAAATTACAAAAAATTAAACTGGAAATAAATAAATTAAAGGATTCTTTGAACAGAAAGTTAAAAAAGAACAACATTTATTTGAAATAGAAATATTTTGTGACATAATAAATATCTTTACTGTCACTTTTGATCAATTGAATGTATCCTTAATTAATAAAAGTGTTTATTTCTTTTGAACCGTTTATAGCCATAAAATTCAATCATAGCAACTGAATTGCACACAAAAAAAGAGAACCTATTTTACACACTATTTACACAATTTACTCAATCTCTTTTCAAAAATGTGAAAATGTAGTTCTTGCATTTCCAAATAATGTAAATTGCACGCGTTTGAAATTCACGATTGTCTGATATGTGACCCTGGACCAAAAACCGTTGTAAGTAGCACAGGTATATTTGTAGCAATAGCCAAAAATACATTTTATGGGTCAAAATTATTGATTTTACTTTTATGCCAAAAATCATCAGGATATTAAGTAATGATCATGTTCCATGAAGATATGTTGTAAATTTCCTACCGTAAATATATCAAAACTTAATTTCTGATTAGTAATATGCATTGCTAAGAACTTTTATTTGGACGACTTTAAAGGTGATTTTCTCAATTTTTTTTTTTGCACCCCTCAGATATTAGATTTTCAAATAGTTGTATCTCAGCCAAATATTATCCTATCCCAATAAACCATACATCAATGGAAAGCTTATTCAGCTTTCAATTACAAAATATTGACCCTTATGACAGGTTTTGTGGTCCAGGGTCACACATCATAATGATATCAAAGATATGATGAAATGAGTGTGAGATGTTGATTTCTTCCCTTGTTTCTCACAGACAGGCGTATGAGAACTGTGTCGTACTGGAAGCTCGTGTTTGTTACAACGTGGCCAAACTGATGTCCCTCAACGCTGAGAGGTAAAATACAAGTATTTATTAAATCAGTCAGATTTGGCTCAGGATGGGAAGCTCTTCCTCTAAGTTTTTCTTTTAGGTTCAGAAGCGAGTCTATGCACTTATCCGACCTCTGAGACCTTCTTTCGATCTGTTAAACGGGATGAGCTTTCCTCTGAGCTTTAATATATGTGACCCTGGACCACAAAACCAGTCTTAAGTCGCTGGGGTATATTTGTAACAATAGCCAAAAATACATTGCATGGGTCAAAATTATTGATTTTTCTTTTATGTCAAAAATCATTAGGATATTAAGTAAAGATCACGTTCCATGAAGATTTTTTGTAAAATTCCTACAGTAAACCTATCAAAATGTAATTTTTGATTAGTAATATGCAATGTTAAGAATCTAATTTGGACAACTTTAAAGGTGATTTTCTCAGGATTTTGATTTTTTTGCACCCTTAGATTCCAGATTTTCAAATAGATGTATCTCAGCCAAATATTGTCCTATCCTAACAAACCATATATCAATAGAAAGCTTATTTATTGAGCTTTCATATGATGTATATATCTCAGTTTTGTCAAATTTTACCTTATGACTGGTTTTGTGGTCCAGGGTCACATATGTGTGTGTGTGTGTGTCCTGCAGGAAGAAGACTGAACGCAGTAAGAAGTTTTTCACGGATCTGATGGCTAAGGAACACATGCCTGCCATGATCAACCCCAAACCCTGCGGTCACCTGTGCTGCTGCGCCATTACAGGCTGTGAAGAGGTACAAATGCATTACCCACAATGCCTCTGTGATGTCAGTGTACAGTACAAAGCGTTGCTGCCAGAGGGAAAACTCATCAGTGACACAAACTTTTTGCCTTTTCTGGCAATGACTGCTACTTGTGAATAAATAACTTTTTTAAATAGAGTATTTAGCATATGTGACCCTGGACCACAAAACCAGTCTTAAGTAGCACAGGTATATTTGTAGCAATAACTAAAAATACATTGTGTGGGTCAAAATTATCATTTTTTTCTTTGATGCCAAAAATCATTAGGATATTAAGTAAAGATCATGTTCCATGAAGGTATTTTGTACATTTCCTATCGTAAATATATTAAAGCTTAATTTCTGATTCGAATATGCATTGCTAAGAACTTCATTTGAACAACTTTAAAGGTGATTTTCTCAGTATTATTGAGATTTTTGCACACTCAGATTCCAGATTTTCAAATAGTTGTATCTCAGCCAAATATTGTCCTATTATAACAAACCCTATATTAATGGAAAACTGTTTTTTTAGATGATGTATAAATCTCAATTTGTAATATAGGCAGCAATTATAGCTTTCATATAAACAAATATAAAAAATTAAGTTCAATTATTTAAAATGGTTCATATTACGTCTCAGTAGATATTTATTAAATAGTCAACATTTATTGGTTACTTTTTATAAATTTATTTATTTATTTATTTATTTCATATAAATAATTGTGTAAACAAAATGAATAATTTTATAAATCGATGTAATTAAAATTGTTTAGATTATACCGCAGTAGATATTTAACATAAAATTGTTTATTTAATTCCTGTTTAAATATCTGCCATGGTGTCATATAATCAATATTTTTGGTTGCTTTTCTGCAAGCTTGGCAAATCAAATAAAAGCTTTTTTATATTTTACCTATTTTTTTTATTGATTAATTGACATATTTAATAAGTGTATTTATTTGAACAGATTGCATTAATCTCAAAGTGTTATATATATATATATATATATATACATACATACATACACGCAGTGCCGCTCAAAAGTTTGGGATCAGTAAAATATTTAATGCTTTTAAAGGACACTTTTCTGCGCATCAAGGCTGTGTTTATTTGATTAAAAATGCAAAAAAATAAAAGTAATATTGTGAAATGTTAATGCCATTTAAAATAGTGGTTTTCTATTTTAATATACTTTAAAATGTAATTTATTCCTGTGATGCAAAGCTGAATTTTCAGCATCATTACTCCAGTCTTCAGTGTCACATGATCCTATTTTCTAATTTGAATTAATGCTGTTCTTTTTAGCTTTTTATTAATCAAAGAATCCTGAAAAAAGTATCACAGGTTCCAAAAAAATATTAAGCAGCACAACGGTTTCAAACATTGATAATAAAAGTAATAAATTTGTACATTAGAATGATTTCTGAAGGATAATGTGACAGTTAAGACTGGAGTAACAGCTGATGAAAATTCAGCTTTGCATCACAGAAATAAATTATACTTTAAAGTATATTAAAATAAAAAACTGTTATTTTGAATTGCAATAATATTACTTTTTCTCCAGTGTTTTTGATCAAATAGAACTACGAATAAAAGACTTTCAAAAATAAACATTAAAAATCTTACTGAGTGGCAGTGTGGACTTTCTTGTTTTATACCACACTAGTTTTCTCGGTTTAATAAACTCAGGTAGCGTGTCCTTGAATAAAAGGGCTTTTGCGTATCTGAGAATCGTGCAGAGGAATTGAAAGCTCTTCTGGGAGGAAGTGATAAATGTTCAGGTTTCAGGGGGCTTGTGTTTGCTGATGTTCGGTGATGCAGTCGTGCATATATCTGGTTTGGTTTTGTAGGAGGAGGCCGTGAATTATTACACCAAACTGGAGTCCAAACTGAAAGAGGAATACAGGAAAGAGAAGGAGAAAGTCAACACCAAACCACTAGGCATGGCATTCGTCACCTTCCAGAACGAGGCCATGACGGCAATGTGAGTATGAGACAACACAACAGTACTAGCTATGAATAAAAATAACAAATATTGAACAAAAATATTTAATATTACAATATTTGGAAAAAACTAAAAATAAATAAAATGTACAAAATAAAATACTTTATTACTTTTGTACTACAGTGCGTGCAGAATTTTTAGACACGTTTTTTTTTTTTTTTTTTTTTTCAAGCACATTTTACCAATTCCAAACCACATCAATCCTAATAACTATTGATTTTTTATTTAATCATTTATAAGTGATATATAATTGTCCATGAGGGCTGGAAGTAACAAACTTCTTATATTCAGGTGTGCATAATCATTAAGCATGTTTTCTTTTACAGATAAAACAAGCCAAAGAAGCGATTTAACTCTTAAAAGTCAAAAACGTATTAAATGCCCATGGGAAGAATGCAATACTAATGCAATAATAGAATTAGCAAAGCTAGGTGCCGATCACCGAAGCAGTATCTGCCGATCCGATACAGATCTTTTTAAAGCCTTCTTTTTATCATGTAGAATTATTCATAGTGAAACTTAAATCAGAATTTTTTAGGCATTTAATCAGTTTTTTTTTTTTTTTTTTTAATTTGGAGCATTTTTTTTTAGACATTTTTCAAAAATATAACTTTCTCATCTAAATGTTTTTATTTTATTTTAGAATTGTGCAGTTATTAATAATATAGCACAATAGCTATTTTGATTTCAAATCAAAACATTATTGAAAATGCTTTTTTCAGCACAGTACAGTAATCTTTCATAGACTAGTTTAAACACAATAAATATAAGCAACACATTATTCAATGCATTTACTTTTGCAATTAATTCTAGATTTATATATTAAGTTGCTAAAGCAAGTGGCAAAACATTTAAACTGCTCATCACAAATATTCTAAATTAGAAATGACGGGAATAGTCAGTTCTACTGTTTTTTCTTTTGCATTTAAATCTTTATTACAAGCAACCTGTTGTTGTTAATAACAAACTTTGTTTTCCTACCTCAGCGAGTGCCATATATTATTGCCTTGTTTATCTAAAAATGCTCTTTTCCTTTAAACCTAGCCAAAAACCTATATGCACAGTAGACTTTAAAGTTTATGAGCTGGCTTATCATTATGCGGAAGTTCTAAAGAACGCTTCATGCATGTGGTCAATTGACAGGAATATTAACTCGCACGCACTGTAAATAATTGTTTGGTTTGAAATGTCTGATGCCCTCTTATGCATTATGTCCTGTTATGGTTTTGTGTCTGTTGCTGATGAGGTGATGTGTGTTTCTGTAGCATCCTGAAGGACTTTAACGCGTGTCAGTGTCAGGGCTGTAATTGTCGTCAGGAGCCGCGCTCTTCTCAGTTCAGTGACAGTCTTCATATTTATAACTGGAGCGTCAGCTACGCGCCGGACCCCCAAAACGTGCGCTGGTGAGGAACTTATTCACCTATTCACTCACTCTTCTCTCTCTCTGTTGGTCTTAGCATATTTTCTGCAATCAGAAAATGACCCATTAGATTGGATAAAATCAAATAATTTGATAAAAACGCAGTATGCAACTGTGTGAAGGACTGTATTTCTTGATTTTTTTTTTTAATGGGTCTGCAAATAGTTATTTTATTTTTTATTTTTTTTACACACAACTGTATTGCAAAATGACTTTACTTTCTCTGTAGTCGTAGAAAAAAAAATGAACAGTGCAATGCAGAATTTCATGATTTTTTTTATTTTTTTTTATTTTGTGCCTTCGTTTTTACTACGTTTTTAATATTTTTTTTATAAATGTTAAATAGTAAATCCAGAAAAATGAGAAGAAAATACAGAATTTTTAAAAAGAAAAAGCAAAAGTAAACAAAAATAATTAGTCCCCATTAAAAGTAAAAATTCTAAAAATCTGAATCAGAATGTTTGTTTATATAGAAAAAAAAACTATTTTTGTCTTGTTTTCCAGTCAAAATTTGCAGAAATTATCAGAGAAAAAATTAATGTAAAAGCAAAATTGCATAAAAATATAGAATTTACAGTATAACATGGTAAAAAGCTAATTAAATCATAAATCCAGAAAAATGAAAATGCATCAAATAATTTCTGAAAAGATAAAGAATTTCATAGGGCCCTATTATTGTAAATATGATTTAATTAATAAAGTTTTATGAATTGAATTGATCAGCCATGCTTTTTATTATCAAAATTGATGTAAACCATTATAATGGAATTCAGAAAAATTAAAACATACAATACAGATTTTTTTTTACAGAATACAAAATGCTACAAATCAGTCAGAATGTCTGTTTATATTGAAAAAAACTATATTTTTGTCTTGTTTTCAAGATAAAAAATGTAGAAATTGTTTAAAACCAAAATAAATTTGAAAGCAAATTTTCTGAAAAATGGAATTTACAGTATAACATGGAATGTCATAAAAACTAATTACAGTTTTGTGCCTTCATTTGATTACCACTGGTTTTAATAATACATTTATATTAATTCATTAATCCAGAAAAATAAAAAGACATCACATAATTTCTGAAAAGATTTGTTTTCTTTTTATTATTAAGCTTTATCTAACCGTTAATTCAGAAATATTAAAACATAAACAGAATTTGTAAAAAAATAAAAATAAAATAATAATAATAATAATAATAATAATAATAATAAAAATAAAATAAAACAGAATTTGAGAAAAAACTAAATGTATTTCATAGAAATGTAAATTTTATTCAACTTAAATCGTTGTTAATTCAGTAATAAAAATAGGGTTTACACTATAATGCTAAATTTAATAATGATTAATTAAATAAACTGTTAATGTTGTATGCATTTATTTGATTACTATTTGTTTTTTTTTAATAATGCATTTTTAAAAAAAAGAATTTCCTAAAAGATAAAACATTTCATAAGCCCTATTATAGTAAATTCTGTTCAATCAGTTAAATTAAATTAAATTAATTAGAGATGCTGTTTATTATTAAAGTGTTTTGTTTAAACCATTAAATCAGAAGCCAGAATAATTAAAACAGAAAACTGGTAATTTAGGGAAAAATAAAACTGAATTTGAGAAAAAGGAATTCTAAAACAGATTTCAAGAGGCTCTAAAACCTCAATACTTAAAATTAATTTAGCCATTAAAACAGAAACTAGAAATATTAAATGGTAAAAAAAAAAAAAAGTGTTAAAAACAGAATTCCAAAAAATGTAATTGTAAAAAACGGAATCCAGAAAAATGAAATCTGATTTCACTGGGCCCTAATAGTGTTTCATATACAGTACTAATGTAAAAACATAGTTGGCTGTGTGTAGTATACAGTAAGCAGTACAACGTTATTGGATTCCAGCAGTCGCTGTTTCTCTTTCTCTGTCAGCCGTTTCTTTTGCTGACTTCATTATGTTCAGGAATTACCCATATGCAGTCAATAGCTTATCAAGAGAAGAGATTTTACGCTTTCTGCTGAGTGTGTGAGTGTGTGAGTGAGTGAGTGAGTGAGTGAGTGAGTGAGTGAGTGAGTGAGTGAGTGAGTGAGTGAGGTTTACTGACATATTGTTTTGATCACAGGGAGAATCTGTCTTTGGGAGGAGTTTCCTGGTGGCTTCGCTGCTTCATCATTAACTGCATCCTCTTCATCCTCCTCTTCTTCCTCACCACCCCGGCCATCATCATCTCCACCATGGACAAGTTCAACGTCACCAAGCCTGTGGAGTATCTGAACGTAAGGCTGCCTTCTGAACGCCACAAACTCCTCACCAGATGTTTCATTGGCTGTTTCTAGTGTCCAGTTAATTTTCCTCAATGAAAATGAAAATGGTGCCAAAAAATTCAAAGTCAGAACATGTTTGATGTTTGTAAAAAGACCAAGCAATGACA
Organism: Garra rufa; assembly: GCF_049309525.1. Lineage (NCBI taxonomy): Eukaryota > Metazoa > Chordata > Actinopteri > Cypriniformes > Cyprinidae > Garra > Garra rufa. The sequence goes on along the minus strand of NC_133380.1, from coordinate 3,232,570 downwards.
GTGCAATTTATTAATTATAGTGATCAGAGATGCTGTTTAGTATTAAAATGCAGTAAAACCATTAAATCAGAAACCAGAAAACACAGAATTAGGGAAAATTTAAAACTGAATTTGAGGAAAAATACAAATTTAATAATTCAATCAAATTTAAGCAAACTTCAGAAAATGAGGGGAAAAATTAGATATGTATTCTCTGAAAAAAAAAAAAAACTCTTTACATTTATGTAAATAAATACATTTATGTAAATATAAATACATTTACATAATTCTTTTTAATATTTCTATTTCGTGCGTAATATCGTATTGTTTTCTTAAATAAGTTGATTTTGTTTCAAAAATTAAATAATTCATTGTTTTCCAAAAAAAGAGTAAAATCCAGAAAATGAAGGAAAAAATATGTATTCTCAAAAAAAAGTCTTCTAATGTTTGTATTTAATTTATGTAAATAAATACATTTTTGTAAATATAAATACATTTACGTAATTCATTTTAATATTTTTATTTTGTGCATAATAGAGTGACTTGAACCAAGACTTCCTGCTCTACAGCTCACACTGAGTTCATCTCTTATATTGTGAATGAAAAGAACATGACTTTGTCATATTTGACTCCAAAAATCACATTTTTATTAGCAAACATTAGTCATTTTTTGCATCATTATTATTGCATTAATAATGAGAAGAATGTAATTTAATAATGAATTATATTATTAATAGTAAGAGATTACTAGATTACATTTGATATTTTAGTTTGATAATTGCATTATTATTAATGATGATAAAGAGAATGGTAATAATAATAATAATAATAATGGAATAATAATAATAATAATATTTGTGTGTTTGTCTGTGTGTCTAGAACCCAATCATCACCCAGTTTTTCCCCACGCTGCTCCTGTGGGCCTTCTCCGCCCTTCTGCCCACCATCGTCTACTACTCTGCCTTCTTTGAAGCCCACTGGACCAGGTACAATCCCACATTCATCTCCAATAGAAATAATGTCCAATGGAGTGTCAGGTGTTTTATCTCATGCTGTGGTGTGTTTGTCAGATCGGGTGAGAACAGGACCACCATGCACAAGTGCTACACCTTCCTGATCTTCATGGTTCTCCTGCTGCCGTCTCTGGGTCTCAGCAGGTACTGTTTGAGATCTTAACATTTGTGATGCAGGCGAGAGACCCTGTAGTTGCATATTTAGTTGCTTATTTCTATCTGTCATGGAGCTCGAGCTCTGTTCTAGACATCTCTGTTCGACTCTATCAGCGGTATTTGTGCTGATGTGTTTGGTGCAGAAGCTTTTATTGTGGTCAATGATTTGACTGTAATTAGCTTTCTAATGTAGTGAACATTGCTATTTTGCTGGTGATGATTGCTAGTGCTCTTCAAGATAAAAGCTTGGTGAAATCACAAACCACAAATGTTAAACCACAGCTGACAATTTTATAATAATCCGTTTTGTTGTCTGTATTGTAGTTTGGACGTTTTCTTCCGCTGGCTGTTCGACAAGAAATTCCTGGCCGAAGCCACCGTCAGATTTGAGTAAGTTTATTTTATTTTATTTTATTTTATTTTATTTATTTATTTTTAATGTTTTGAAATGCCTAAACTTTCTTGCCAGTTATAGCGGTTATTTAAATATTTATTCCTGGCCGAAGCCACTGTCAGATTTTTTTTTTTTAAATGCCTAAACTTTTTTTTTTTTTTTTTTGCGAGATTTGAGTAAGTTTATTTTATTTTATTTTATATTTATTTATGTATTTTTATTGATAATTTTTGATAATGTTTTAAAAATGCCTAAACATTTTTTTTTTGCCAGTTAGCAAAAATATTGCATTTAAATATTTATTATTTTATTTTATTTTATTTTATTTTATTTATTTATTTATTTTTATTTATTTTATTTTTTTTATTGATAATTTTATTTTTATGTTTTAAAAATGGCTAAACTTTTTTTTGCCAGTTATAGCATTTATTTAAATATTTATTTCTGGCCGAAGCCGCTGTCAGATTTGAGTAAGTTTATTTATTTATTTATTTATTATTTTTTCAAACTTTCAGTTATAGCATTTATTTTAATATTCATATATTAATGAACTAAAATTCTAAATATTTGTTTGATTTGATTTTGTATTATTTCGAAATGCCTAAACTTTTTTTGCCAGTTATAGCATTTTATTTTTTTTATTTAAATATCAGTATTAATTGAACTTCTAAATGTTTTAATTTATATTTTATTTTGTTCAAATGCTTAAACCTTTGTGTCAGTGTAGCATTTTATTTAAAATTCATATATTATTAAACTGAATTTCTGAATGTTTTAGATGTTCTTTTATTTTATTGTTTTGAAATGCCTAAGCTTTCTTGCTAGTTTTATCATAGTTGTTTATTTAAATATTTGTATATTAATGAACTAAAATTCTGAACGTTTTAGTTCATATTTATTTGATTTAATTTAAATGTCTAAACTTTCTTTTTAAGCTTTTTAGCAATGTTTTATTTTTTTTAATAAAAGTTTTAAGTTTTATTCAAAGTTTAAGTATTCATATAATAAAATTCAATGCAGTTTTTATTTGTTCATATTTTATTTTATTTCATTTAATTTATTTAAATATTCATATAACAATAAACTTTAATTGTTTGTTTTATTTTATTTTATTACATTTTCCTGCATTTCTGAAATTTTATTTGTTTTTATTTTATTTTATTTGAGTTGCTAAAACTTTCTTTCCACTTGTAGCATTGTATTTAAATGTTAATATTAATAAACCAAAAACTCTGAACAGATTTAATTAATAAAATATTGTATTTTATTGTTTTGAAATGCTCAACAAATGTTCTTGTAGCATTTTATGTATTTAAATATTCATATGTTAATGAACTGAAATTCAACTAAAATGAATATCTGTAATTTCAGGTGTGTCTTCCTCCCTGATAATGGAGCGTTTTTTGTGAATTACGTGATCGCGTCAGCATTCATCGGAAACGCCATGGATCTGCTCCGGATTCCAGGTCTGCTGATGTACATGATCCGGCTGTGTTTGGCTCGCTCGGCTGCAGAGAGACGCAACGTCAAACGGGTATGAAAACACACACATGCATCATCTTGTTGCTTATCTTCACACCCTTGAATCGTTAATTCCCAGAAACAAAACTTTACAGAAACATCTGGGTCATGCATCATCTCAAAATACATAGAAAGAATCTGAAATTATATTTTGCATAAAAAATTTGTAAATTTTATTTTGCATTTTGACATTATTTTGATGAATATTAAATGCATTATTTTATTAATGCCAAAATACACTTTATTTTATTTTATTATTTTAATTAATTCAATATTGTATTTTATCTATTTATTTATTCATTTAGTCATTTATTTTTATTTATTATTTTTATTTAATTATTTAACTAATTGTATTTCATTTATTCATTCATATATTTATTAATTAAATGTTTTATCTAATTATTTATTTATTTAAACCAGCATCAGTTAAAGGCAGACATTATATTTTATGAATATTAAATGCATTTTAGCCGAAATACAATTTAATTTAATCAATTTTTATTAATTCAATTGTATTTATTTTATATTTTAATTTATTTAATTATTTAATAAATTGTATTTTATTAATTCATTTATATATTTAATAATTCATTTATTCTTAATATTAAAAACATTTTAGCCAAAATACACTTTACTTTATTTTGTTTTGTTTTGATATAAATTAATTTAACAATTTAGTTTAATTTAATTTTAAATAATTAACGATCAAATTAATTATTCAATTGTTTTATCTATTCATTCATTCAGTCATTCATTTATTCATTGAAGTTTTTATCTATATACTTATTTACTGCTCATTTATTTATTCTTTTTATTTATTTAATTAACTGTATTTTATGCGTTCATCAGTTTTGTTTTTGTTTAAATTGTATTTTATTACATTTTTCTATTTAATTAAATTTTTGTATTTATTCAGTTGTGTTCTATCTATTCAATCATTCTTTGATATTTTTATTAATATACTTATTTACTGCTCATTTATTTATTATTTTATTTATTTAACTGTATTTTATGCATTCATTTATATATTTATTCATTTATTTAATTAATTGTATTTTATCTAATCATTTATTTATTTATTTAAACCAGCATCAGTTAGAAGGCAGACATTATTTTTTATATTTAAGGAATTTTAAAATATAATATGTTTTATAAATACACACTTTATTTATTTATTAATTTTATTAATGAATTAAATTGTATTTTATCCATTCAGTCAGTCAGCCATTCATTTATTCATTTACTTATTGATTTATTATTGTTTATATTTATTCAATGAATTGTATTTTATCTAACAATTTACTTATTTAAACCAGCATCATTTAAAGACACACCAACAAATACTACAGTAATGTATACATTTGTAACTTTGTTTCTTTGTTTATTTTTTATATTGTTTGCCATTTACATTGTTGTACATGATGTAGAATGTACTAATTTGTCAAAAAAAATCTTAGTGACCCTTAAGATATGAATTAATTTTAATAAAAGAAAATTTAAATATATTGATTTATATAAGCTAAAGCAATTCTTTGTACCTTTTCACGAAGGAATGATTTTTTTTTGCATATGTTTTTGACAAGTTTTGTAAGATCCATCCACCCACAGCAGGTTATTTTTACCTGCTGTTCACCTGGATGTGATTCCAGCCTCTGCTGCGTTTCGTTGTGTAACGTCTGTGTTTGTATCCGCAGCATCAAGCCTATGAGTTTCAGTTCGGAGCTGCCTACGCCTGGATGATGTGCGTTTTCACCGTCGTTATGACGTACAGCATCACCTGTCCAATCATCGTCCCCTTCGGTGAGTCAAGCCACGCCCACTTCCACATCAGCCCATTCACCAAACCACAGAGCCACAGCCAATCAGAGAGCGGCAGACAGACAGACAGCAAGGATGAAAGAGAGGTTACAGGGAGAAACACTGAATGACAACCCAAAGTTTGTGTCCAGAGCGCCTCCTGCTGGCCACATGTATCCATGCAGCTTCAACAATGGAAAATGAAGCTGCGGAACCACCTGCCTACGCACCGTGTGTGTGTGTGTGTGTGTGTGTGTGTGTGTGTGTGTGTTTCATATTTCACAGCAAATACACACAAACCAAGAGGAAATGCTGCATTTGAACAGTAATCTCTTCTGTCGCTGAGCTTTTGTGTGCTGGTATTATTTCTAGAGGTCTCTCAGAAACACACACACACACACACACACACACAGACAGACGGTCGTGGAGCTGCCGGTGTGTGACTCATCGCTGTTCTGCGGAGGAAACTTTATTTACGTCTCTCAGCCCACGCTGTGAATGCAGACGGAGATGCTCATTTCGGACACGGCGGTTAACGTCTGACACATGATTAACCTCGCCATTGTCCGTCTGCACACATGTTGATATCACATGTTAAGTCTCAAATGAAAACACACTATAGGCTGATGTTTTTGTCTCCTGAGAGATGGCAGGAAAGACCCTTGTGAGATTATAAATGAAGTTTTGTGGCCTTTAGTTTATATTTGATAAAAGCTGATGGCAAAATATACATTTAGTTGATATATGCATTCAGTATTGTAGATAATTTTTCACATTTTAATGTCACTTCTTGTTTGCTATTGTTTAGGGCTGTAAG
>NC_133380.1:3152534-3226393 GCF_049309525.1 Garra rufa | reverse complement strand
ATATGAATGCAGTTTTTGTTGTTGCTCTGTATGCTGCTGTTTGCACGTTAAAATAAAACATTTGCTTGTATTTTTATGTATCATCACAGATACTCGTGCATTCTATTTTTATTTTAAACGAATTTATTATTCTAATTTTATCAGTTAACGGTTAATGATCGGATAACGAGCAGCGGTTGTCGGTCAGGAAAATTAACCGAAATGAGCATCCCTAGTCAAGAGGATGATTTTTGGCATCCAACACCGCAGTCAGAAAACACACACCTAAGGATCTGTTTTGATTCCGCAGGGTTTTCATCCAGAGTTCAGCCAGATTTTCTGGAGCTCATGGATGCATTTGGACAATAAGATGAGATTGTTCTGATTCACTGTGTTGAAAAACAGCCAAGAGCTCGGCATTAAAATTAAAGGCAGCGTTGGTGTGAGGCATTCCCTTAAGAATACAGCTTGAGCTTGGGCTGCACTTTTTATTCATACTCTTTTTAAGTTTATTTATTTACGTTGAACCCACTAACCTACTTACAGTTATAAAAAGCAAAAGGATGTTTCTATTTTCTCCCTACTTTTGTGCCAAACAGAGGAATGGGGAAACAGAGAGGAAGTTGGCTTCCGAAAAATAGCAAATCTCAATTTGGTAGATTTGAACACTGAAAGTAATTAAAACTGACTTAAAAATCAATAAAGCATTGACTTTTCCTGCATCCCCAGTTGACACACAAAAAAGGGAGGGGAAAAGAAAATCAAGTGGAGTAACAGGTTAATGATGTAATTGTGTTTTCCCAGTCCAGCACATCTGAGGATCACTATTTTAATTGTGTTTCATGCCACATATATATATATATTTAATACTGCTCTTAACATCTTCTATGATGATTAATCAGAGTCGTGAATAACTTAAATGCTAACAGAGTTTGTGGTCCATCTTATGATCTCAAATTCAATCTGTTCTGACTATCCATGAGAAACACAATTACAACAAAACAAAAGGCAACAACAAAGAAGAACAATTAGAAGGAGGTTAAAACCATGAAAGAAGAACACTAACGAGAACAATGAGAAGAATAGCTGCAAGCAGTGATTACGGGGCCAAGCCACCGAAGGAACTGTAGTGCAGTGCATAGCAGGAAGAACAAAAACTGCGGAAATTGGAGAGGTATATATGAATATCAAAAATCTGTTCAGTCATTCTTGTGATGGAGGAGGAGAAAGAAAGAAAGAAATGAGAAGGAGATCAATTAAAATGAGGAGATCATTGAGGAGAATAAGAACAAAGTGAAGAAAAGACTCTAAATTAAGGATAAAGTCGTTAGCAGCATCTGTGGTGTTCATGTGTTTTATGTCTTTGTGTTTTGTGTGTTTTGCGAGCCCAGAATAAAGCACAACTGCATTAACATTGTTAAACTCCAACAGAGGAACGTGGAAAAATAACTTCATTAACTTCCACGTGTTCCCCATTTATAAGCTCTTCACGAACATTTGCTAATTCAGAGGGAAAAACTCCCTTTGAGGACATCATCAGCCCGACAAAAGAGCTTTTAGTGCACGCTCAGACTGTCCTCTCAATCAAAAAGAAAGAGGAATGGATTTCCACAGAAAGATCTGGAGACCAAAATGAGAAGCAGAGGAGAAAGGAAACCAGGACAGCATTTCTCAAAAGCATCATAAGCCTAAGTAGATCATAAAGAGCCATTAGTGCCAGCGGTTTCTAAAGTCTATGATCTGCTTTTGAGAATTGCAGTCCAGACCATGGAGATCATTAAAGAGCCATCAGCGCCTGTGGCTTCATCAAACTGAGATTATGTGCTTTCAATTCAATAAAAGCCAATGAGATGGAATCATCACATCGGTTTGAACATCACTGTGCTGTTGTTTGATAAGAGTCTGGATGGCTGGTTATATTCGGGACAAAGTCTGATAAAATTACCAAAATTATCCAACCAAATGATGAAAGACCGTGGCTACATTCACACAGCAGCAGAATGCGGTTTAATAAAGTTGTGTTCAATCAGAAAAACCTACCAAAATAAACCTGCAAATGTAATTTAAAATGCAACATATTTTTAAATAAAAATAAATAATAATAATTTAAAAGAATCCAAGTTTGCTGTTTATTATTATAATTATTACAAATATTAGATTTATACAAATATTTTAAATATACAAAATAAAGGCAAAATAAGAAATCTTAATATTATAATATTTAACAGTGAAAAACTGAGCATAAAAGTAATAATAATTCAAAAAAAATCTTTACAACTGTAAAAAGTCCTAACATTTATGTCTTAATTTCTTATAGTATTAAAAACTATCAAACTTGTTTTGATGAAAAACCTTAAAGATCTTTTGTTGATATGCATACAAATTTGGTCTCAAATGCACATAAAAAATCAAATAGCTAAAAAAAATAGCAGAATGCGGTTTAATATAGTTGTGTTCAATCAGACAAACCTATCAAAATAAACCTGCAAATATAATTTAAAATGCAAATAAAACAAAATAAAACAAATAATAATAATTTTAATAATTCCAAAAAAAAATCCAGATTTCCTGTGTATTATTATTATTATTATTACTACTTTATATTAATACAGATATTAGATTTATAAAAATGTTTTAAAGATACAAAATAAAGACAAAATAAGAAATATTACTATTATAATATTTCACAGTGAAAAAACTGAGCATGAAAGTAATAATTTTTAAAAAATCTTTACAACTTTAAAAAGTCCTAACATTTATGTCTTAATTTATTTATTTTCAAGTATTAGAAAAATCAAACTTATTTTAATAAAAAACCTTAAAGCTCTTTTGTTGATATGCATTCGAAATTTGTGTCCCAAATGCACAAACTCAGAGCGGATGCATTATTGTTAAAAACTAATTTCCAAAAAAAAAAAAAAATTAATAGGACTTTACATCTGAAACCAGACTGTTATGCGCTCTATTGAGATAATTCAATCTATTCTGTTATAATGTCCTGCACCACTGCGCTTATTAAAAAACACACGTTCAATTGAGTTATCCACACAGAATCACATGCCCCACATGAAATCTGAAACATCTCCTGGCTCTTGATGCATTGGGAATAACCGAATTAAAACTTGAAGCATTTCATTAAGGGCTTTCTCTTGTGCATTAAATGGCATGTCTTTCTTTTGCGAGCAGGAAACACTTTCCCAGCAACCTGCCAAACCACTTGATAGCATCTGCTTTTATTGGATTATCAATATCCTGAAGCTGCTCGCAGCTGGTCGTTTATCAGAGGCGTGTGGACAGACATCAAGTTAAATATCTGTCTTGGTTGACGGCTGTGACCTCAGCAGACCGTCTATATGCCTGAGAGCAAGACGTCTGGAGCGAGGAATTCCCTCGGGAGGTTTGAGATGCAATTCCTCATCCTGATCTGCTGATCGCTAGATTTCTGTCAATGCTGTGCTAGTAAACCAGGCCTGAGTATTAGAAATACAGCATGATGCTGGAAACATCAAGTTCAGTTTGCATCTTGGACAAAAGCATTTGGCAAATGCATGAATATAAAAGCAAGAACATTTTTTAAGATGGATATTTAATAAACAAAGACAAGTGGCAGCGAATGTGTTCAAAAAGAACCAAAACACTGATTCAGATTTCCCAAAATATTTCATATTGAATTGAATATTTATGAACATCAAAACACAACTGACACTTATAATTAACCTCATGTTTTGATGAAAAAGTTATGCAGAGTTCACTTTGATTAAATGCATCTGTGACAAACTAGAAAAATTAAATAATGCAATCTTAAATGTCAAGCCACTTAACAAATCTTATCAAACCTCCTAAAGCGCCAGGAGATGTCATAACATCCTCGTCATGTGAAAATGGAATGATTAAAAAATAGCCCGGACAAAAACTGCAACTAGATTTTTATATTTCACATTGTCATTGATGCAGATCACAGATTGAACTACCGACTTTGAGCAAAAGGGAATATTTAACAAACACTAATTACAGGGTTTATTTTCTCTCTCTCTCTTTCTATTATCTCAAGAACATTTAGGAAAACAGCCAAACGTCTCCCAGAGGAGAAAGCACTGAATTGCTCAAATTAACATGCATGACACACCAGAAGGGCATCTCTATTATATTAACGTACTCTAATGACACAATTAGATGTTGTATCTCATTTATATGAGCATGCGTTTAGCAACGTCAAGGTCATGGGTTCGATTCCTAGGGAATGCATAAAGTAATAGAAAGCATATCTTGAATGCAATTTAAGTCACTTTGGATAAAAGCATCGATCAAATGCATCATTTTAAATGTAAAAAGCAACAAGATCAGTTGAGTTTTACTCTTATTAAAATTGCTGAAGCGCCAGACAATGTGTCATAACTTTGAAAGACAAAATAAAAAGTGATTAAAATAGCCCAGGCAAAACCAGCAACTACATTTTTTGATTTTCTAAAGTAAATGCATGCGGTGTTTGTCATGCAAAACCTGCTGAATTGATGCAAATTAATTTATAGTTTAAACTACTAACTTTGAGCAAAAGGGATGATTTAACAACCATTTTTCTAATAAGAATATTTTAGGCAAACATCCAAACGTCTTCCAAAGGAGGAAGTACCCAGATTGTGCATCTGCGAAATGCATTAACCTAAATGTAAAAGCCAACCAGTTCAATTGACTTAAGTGATAAAATGCATATCTTGAATGCAATTGAAGTTACTCTGGAAAAATGCCATCTGTCAAATGCATAAATTTTAAATGTAAAAACAAGATAAATTGACTTTTATTAAAAAAAACACAAAAAAAACACTGTAACTTAACAAATCTTATCAAAATTCTCAAAGTGCCAGTCAAAGTGTCATAACTTTGAAAGACAAAAAAAGTAATTGAAATAGCTTAGAAATCAACTATATATATATTTTAAGTAAATACATGCAATAACGCAAAACTTGATGGAAATCACAAATCAAAGACTAACTTTGAGCAACATGCATGATTTAACAAACACTACTAATCACAGGCTCTTTTCTATTAACTCAAGATAGTTTCTGGCCAAGAACCAAACATCTCCCACAGGAGAAAGCACTAAATTGCTCAAATTAACATGCATGACACACCAGAAGAGCATCTCTATTATATTAACATACTGTAATGAGACAATCAAATTTTGTAACTCATTTAAATGAGCGTGCATTTAGCAATGTCAAGGTCATGGGTTCGATTCCTAGGGAATGCATGAAGTGATAAAATGTATAACTTGAAAGCAATTACAGTTTGGATAAAAGCATCTGCCAAATGCTATCTAAATGTAAAAACCAAGAAGACCAAATGACTTTTACTCTAAAACAAAAAACTGTGTAACTTAACAAATCTTATCAAAATTGCCAAAGCGTCAATGTGTCATAACTAAACAAAATAAAGAGCAATTGAAATAGCCCGGACAAAAACAGCAACTAGATTTTTACATTTTCTGAAATAAACGCATACAGCACTTGTCATGCAAAACCTGCCGCACTGATGCAAATCAGAGTTCAAACTACTAAGTTTGCATTTCTATTAACTTAAGAACATTTTAGGCAAAGAACCAAAAGTCTCCCTGAGGAGGAAGCACCTAATTGCTCAAATGTGCACAAGACACCAGAAAAATAACCTATTATATTAACTTACTGTAATTACTGTAATTGCTTTCATCCAAAGTGACTTGCACTGCATTCAAGATACTCATTTACATTTTATCAGTTCTTGCTTCACTGGGAATCGAATCCAAGACCTTGGCATTGCTAGCGCCAAATCTACTGTTTGAGCCTTTGAGAGCTCCAATTACATTTATGCATTTAGAAAACTCTTATCCAAAGAAACTTGCATTGTATTCAGTATTTAGGATTTAATCAGTTTGTGCATTTCCTGGGAATCGAACCCATGACCACAGAATTGCTATCACTTTGCTCTATAGGAAAACTCCAATTGAATTTACATTCATGCATTTAGTGCATTTTTTTTTTTATCCAAAGCAACTTTATATTGGTATGCATTTGATCAGCTGCTTTCCCTGGGAATCAAACCCATGACCTTGGGATTGCTAGGGCCAAATCTACTGTTTAAGCTACATGAAAGCCTCAACGACATTTGCATTTATGCATTTAGTATCCAAAGCGACTTACTTTGCATTCAGTGTTTACATTTAATCAACTCATGCATTCCCTGGGAATCGAACCCATGATCTTGGCATTGCTAGCACTTTGCTCTACTGCTTTATTTGCTACATGAATACCCCAATTGCATTTACATTCATGCATTTAGCTAGCAGATAATTTTATCCAAAGAAACATACAATAGTATGCATTTGATCAGCTCTTGCTTTTCCTGGGAATCAAACCCATGACCTTGGTGTTGCTTGCTCTACTGTTTGAGCTACAGGGTAACCCCAATTAGATTTTCATTCATGCATTTTGTGTATTTCTTTATCCAAAGCAACTTACAATAGTGTGCATTTGATCAGCTCTTGTTTTTCTTGGGAATCGAACCCAACACCTTGGCATTGCTTGCTCTACTGTTTAAGCTACAGGAAAGCCCTAATTGAATTTACATTAATGCTTTTAACAAATTTTATCTAAAGCAACTTACAACGCATTCAAGGTACACATTTACATTTTATCAATTAATTTCCCTGGGAATCGAACCCATGGCCTTGGCATTGTTAGTGCTAATCTGCTGTTTGAGCTTCATGAAAGTATAAGATCTGGACTTTTATCCAAAGTAACTTACATTAGGAGTGCATTTGATCAGCTCTTGGTTACCCTGGGAATTGAACCCATAACCTTGGCATTGTTTGCTCTACTGTTTGAGCTACAGGAAAACCTTACATTTACTTTCTTGCATTTAGTGTGTTCTTTTATCCGAAGCAACTTACATTGGTATGCATTTTATCAGCTGCTTTCCCTGGGAATTGAACTCATGACCATGGCATTGCTTGAGCTACTGTTTGAGCTACAGGAAAACCCCAATCACATTTACATTCATCCATTTAGTGTACTCTTTTATCCAAAGCAACTTACATTGGTATGCATTTGATCAGCTCTTGCTTTCCCTGGGAATCGAAACCCCAAGACTTTGGGAATGCTAGTGTCATATCTACTGTTTGAGCTTCATGAAAGCCCTGATGACATTTACATTTATGCTTTTAGCAGAGTTTTATCCAAAGCAACTTACGCTACATTCAATGCATACAGCTGATCAGTTCATGCATTCCCTGGGAATCGAACCCATGACCTCGGCATTTCCAATGCCAAATCCGCTGTTTTAGCTTCATGAAATCTCCAATTAAATGTATGCATTTAGCAGGCCGTTTTATCCATTCAAAAGTGACTTACATTCAACTGAATCAAACCCATGCCCTTGGCATTGCTAGCACATACTGTTTGAGCTACAGGAAAACCCCAATTACATTTGCATTTATGCATTTAACAGATACTTTCTATCCAAAGCAACTTACATTGGTATGCATTTGATCAGCTCTTGCTTTCTCTGGAAATAGAACCCATGACTTTGGTGTTGCATGCTATTCTTAATCATCTGAACTAAGGGAAAGCCTAAACGCATTGCAATATGAGTCACTTTAAGTAAAAAAGTTAAGCCAAACGCTTTCATCTACATGTAAACTAGATGTAAACCAACTAGATCAAAAAACTGTTATTCTAATAAATGTATATCCAACTCCACACAGCATTAGAACTAACATCATGTCTATTTGAAACAAATAACAGGCCTAGCAATATGCAAACATAAGAAAACGCTATTAAAAATGCATGCATGCATGCGGCTTAATTTTTCTGCAGCATATCAAAGTTTAATCATTTGCATATTTCATTTATATTACTCTTTTGCATTCAACATTGTGTTTCCTTGGTGTTTCTCTATCAGAACAGACGTCCCTTTTCAGGTTCATGACACACCAGTTGAGCGGCTGCCGGTAAACAACATGCATGCAGCATGACGCAGCAGTGAGGATCGCCGCTGGCAGGCTGTAGATCAGTTGTCAGCGCAGCTGCGTCTGACAGACACACAGGCCACGAGTCATGTGACCGAAAATGCTTATCTCACGTGGACAGACCCTCTGCTGGCGAAACATGTCGATCCAGAGGACAATGTGACGTGTCTGAACTGTGATGGTATTTGTGTTTACCATTAAGAGTTTGTCCTTGGCAGCAGCTTTGGATGTACAAGCACAAAGTGTGAAATCAAAATGTTCAAGTCTCAAGTGATTTGTGCGTCACCTTTTAGAGGATCCTGAGCCAGATCTACAATATCAGAGACATGGGGATGCACTTCTTTAACTTGGCCCTGGTAACCACATAGAACACCCTAGCAACTATCTAGTATGATGACAGCTACAGATAAACTCCTGAAGGCATGCTGTAGTTTTTAGTTAAAACAAGTAGTTATAATTCTTAATCATATTTTGAATTAGTTTTATTATCCATTTTAATTTTAGTTAACGTGTGTCATTTAAGTTTTTTTAAATGTTTTTTATTTTATTTAGAAATATAATGTATACAATGTATCTTTATTAAATGCATTATATAAAATATGTATCATTTTTTATACACTACCAGGCAAAAGTTTTTGAACTGTACGATTTTTAATGTTTTTTTAAAGAAGTCTCTGCTCACCAAGCCTGCATTTATTTGATCAGAAATACAGCAAAAGCAGTAATATTTTGTGAAATATTTTTAGTATTTAAAATAACTGCTTTCTATTGTAAAATATTTTAAAATGTAATTTACCCCTGTGATCAAATCTGAATTTTCAGCATCATTACTCTAGTCTTTAGTGGTTCATTTTAATGACATTTTTTTTTCTGGGAAAGAAATTATAGAAATTAATACTTTTATTTACCAAGGATGCTTTAAATTGATCAAAGTGATGATAAAAGACATTTATAATATTACAATAGATTTCTATTTCAGATAAATGCTGTTCTTCTGAACTTATGAATAATTAATGATTTTTTGAGCATATTATAATCATATTAGAATGATTTCTGAAGGATAATGTGACTGGAGTAATGATGCTAAAAATTCAGCTTTGAAATCACAGGAATAAATTACATTTTAAAATATATTTAAATAGAAAACAGTTATTTCAAATAGTAAGACCCAATATGTTTTATTTTAATTTTAGCCAACATTTTAGTATTTTAGTTCAGTGTGTCTGTCATTTTTATTACATTTTTTGTTTGTTATTTTACTACATCAAGTTAAACTGAATGAAAATGAGAAATTTCAAGTAACAAACTTATTTTATGGATTTAGTTTTAGTCAAGTCTGAAATTAGGTGCAATTTTGGCCACAGCCATCAAACTAAATTATTCATTAATTAATATTTCATTAGCATAATAATACATATTGTTATTTAATTCTTTAGAGGACACAGATGTTCATTTAATGGAACACTAATTGTATTACTTGATATGACTTTGGATAAACCTCTGAGAGGCAGGTAAACACAGATCTGCAGGATGAAGCTCAGGAGGGTTTCCTCTGCTGAAGTTAATAATAATGCAGATCACCTCGCGGGGTTTTTACAGCACAGGGTCATCTGTCATTATGTGCAGCTGCTGAGAGACAAGCTGGGCACACTGATGCTGAAACACGTGTCTCTGGATCTTCATTAGCCACTTCAGCAGCAGATCACTACATGAAAATCAAGTTATTATTATGCATTTGATACAAAAATCAAAACATTTAATTAAAAATGTATTCTGTTTTATATAACCTACCTATATATAAATATATATGTGATCCTGGACCACAAAACAAGTCATAAGTAGCACTGATGTATTTGTAGCAATAGATTAAAAAAACAAAAAAAAACATTGTATGGGTCAAAATTACAAATTTTTCTCTTATGCCAAAAATCATTAGGATATTAAGTAAAGATTATCTTTACATAATGGCAAATCATTTGATTTAGATTGAAAAATTCAGTGCGGATTTGCGAGTTGAATGATTATTCAGATAGAACTTAGGAGCATGAATCGTGAATCATTTGATTTAGATCAGAACTTTAGAGCGGGTTGGGGAATCTTTTGATTCAGATTGAAACTTCTGAGCAGGTTTGCGAATCTTTTGATTCAGATTGAAACTTCGGAGTGGGTTTGCGAATCTTTTGATTCAGATTGAAACTTCGGAGTGGTTCGCAAATCATTTGATTCAGATCAGAACTTTAGAGCAGGTTCACGAATCATTTGATTCAGATTGGAACTTCAGAGCAGGTTCACGAATCATTTGATTCAGATTGAAACTTCGGAGTGGTTCGCGAATCATTTGATTCAGATCAGAACTTTAGAGCAGGTTCACGAATCATTTGATTCAGATCGGAACTTCAGAGCGGGTTCGCGAATCATTTGATTCAGATCAGAACTTCAGAGCGGGTTCGCGAATCATTTGATTCAGATCAGAACTTCAGAGCGGGTTTGCAAATCATTTGATTCAGATTGAAACTTCACAGCGGGTTCGCGAATCATTTGATTCAGATCGGAACTACAGAGCGGGTTCGCGAATCATTTGATTCAGATCAGAACTTCAGAGCGGGTTCGCAAATCATTTGATTCAGATCAGAACTTCGGAGCAGGTTCGCGAATCATTTGATTCAGATCAGAACTTCAGAGCGGGTTCGCGAATCATTTGATTCAGATCAGAACTTTAGAGCAGGTTCACGAATCATTTGATTCAGATCGGAACTTCAGAGCGGGTTCGCGAATCATTTGATTCAGATCAGAACTTCAGAGCGGGTTCGCGAATCATTTGATTCAGATCAGAACTTCAGAGCGGGTTCGCAAATCATTTGATTCAGATTGAAACTTCACAGCGGGTTCGCGAATCATTTGATTCAGATCGGAACTACAGAGCTGGTTCGCGAATCATTTGATTCAGATCAGAACTTCAGAGCGGGTTCGCAAATCATTTGATTCAGATCAGAACTTCGGAGCAGGTTCGCGAATCATTTGATTCAGATCAGAACTTCAGAGCGGGTTCGCGAATCATTTGATTCAGATCAGAACTTCAGAGCAGGTTCGTGAATCATTTTATCTAGATCTTAACTTCGGAGCGGGTTCGCGAATCATTTGATTCAGATTGAAACTTCACAGCGGGTTCGCGAATCATTTGATTCAGATCGGAACTACAGAGCGGGTTCGCGAATCATTTGATTCAGATCAGGACTTCAGAGCGGGTTCGCAAATCATTTGATTCAGATCAGAACTTCGGAGCAGGTTCGCGAATCATTTGATTCAGATCAGAACTTCAGAGCGGGTTCGCGAATCATTTGATTCAGATCAGAACTTCAGAGCGGGTTCGCGAATCATTTGATTCAGATTGAAACTTCACAGCGGGTTCGCGTATCATTTGATTCAGATCGGAACTACGGAGCGGGTTCGCGAATCATTTGATTCAGATCAGAACTTCGGAGCAGGTTCGCGAATCATTTGATTCAGATCAGAACTTCAGAGCGGGTTCGCGAATCATTTGATTCAGATTGAAACTTCACAGCGGGTTCGCGAATCATTTGATTCAGATTGAAACTTCAGAGCGGGTTCGTGAATCATTTTATCTAGATCTTAACTTCGGAGCGGGTTCGCGAATCATTTTATTTAGATCTTAACTTTGGAGTTGGATCGCGAATCATTTGATTCAGATTGAAACTTCAGAGCGGGTTCGTGAATCATTTTATCTAGATCTTAACTTCGGAGCGGGTTCGCGAATCATTTTATTTAGATCTTAACTTCGGAGTTGGAACGCGAATCATTTGATTCAGATTGAAACTTCAGAGCAGGTTCGTGAATGTTTTGAATATGTTTTGTACATTTCCTACCATAAATATATCAAAACTTAATTTTTGATTAGTAATATGCATTGCTAAGAACTTCATCTGGACAACCTTAAAGGTGATTTTTTTTCAATACTTTGATTGTAGTTGTATCTCAGCCAAATATTGCCCTATATCCTAACAAATCACACATTAATGATACGCTTATTTATTTAGCTTTCAGATGATGTTTAAATCTAAAATAGAAAATATTTTAAAAATAAATCAATAAATCCTTTTATATAAAAAACATGTCAGGTGGAGCTCAGTTAAATTGCTTAAACCAATGCCAATAGTTGTACATAAACATTAAATGTTTTTTGTTTTTAAATGGGTGCTTGACCAAACAAGTCAGGTCACAAGATCTCGTTTACATAACATCATACATAACATAACAGCGTTCGGATCATTACTGAAGATGATTGAACATGACGCCTCCATAACCTGTGTCTAAACCAACACCTGAGACAGACAGAGAGAGCTAACAGCATTAAAGCCTGTAATCACATTATCCAAACACCCCCACACATGATTTACAGTCGGGCTGTGAATGTAAACCAGCATGTTCCACATGGTAACGCAACTTAGGTCAAACCTGAGACAAAAAAAAAAAAAAGTTTGCAAAGAGGGACTGAATCACACATGCACAGCTTTTGTTGACACTGTTTGGCCAGTTAAATGCTTATTTGATTTACAGCACACTTATTACAATGGTTAAGCATCTTTAATTGTCCCGTCTGGGGGTTTGGAACTACAATTTATCAATTAGCAATACAGGGTTTAACCACTAAGCCAGGAAATTATGGACTGTGTCTGACAATTCAGTTTCAGATGCAGCATAGCATAAAGAAACAGAAAGATGTGTGTGGCTTATTCAGGCAAACTAGTGACAGTAACAAAACCTGCTTGGATTCACAGAATTTCACACTGACAGCAAAACATTATTAGTGGATCGAACTTGCTTGGGTTCAAATCACATAAAAAACAAATAAAGACTAATAAAGAAAGCCAATAAGGAAGATCCAAATATGATAAATGATCTCTGTGTGTCCACCTGATGCATGCGCTCATAACACTCAAACCTCTAGAGATGGAATAGAAATCAACACATTAATCTAAGCCTCCAAATCGATTAACAATAAATAAAATAAAAAATAAATACAGCACCCTCATAAATAAAAATTACAACTATCAAACTTCTAGACCAGACCATAATCAGCCCAAAAAAAAGATTAAAATATTCTCAAATAAATAAACAAATGAATGTAGGCTTGCACTGTGAAGCAAACTATAAAAGGCGATTGTAATTTAGTATCTACAAATAAAAATATCCCATTTAAAAAAAGAGATACAAATATCATGTCATTAAATATTTGTTTCATAACATATGTGCTTTGTTTTTTTCTATTTCATAAAATTCAGTTCAAAATTCACCAAAATAACAAGTGTGTGTGTGTGTGTGTGTGTGTGTGTGTGTGTGTACAAAATTTAGTGTACAAAATAAAAATGTCAAAACTACAAATAGATATGCAAATTTAAAAAAATACTTTTTGACAATTTCACAAATTGAATGACAATACATTTTTTATAATATATTGTGTTTGCATTTATTACAAATATATTCAATAAAGTTTTAAATGAAGTTAAAATGCAACAAAGCAATGCATTTAAAAATATTAACTTATAAACTTATGTTGCATTTTGTTTTTGCATTTATATTTAATAAAGATTGTTTAAAAATGTAGTTAAAATGTACCAAAATAACAAGCACAAGTGTGTGAGTTAAGCAGAGTATGGAAGACTGAGTGCTATTTAGTGAACAAAATAAAAATGTCAAAACTACAAATTAATAAGCAAATAAAATAATTACTTTTAAAAATGGACACATTTTAATGAAAATTAATATATTTTATTAATTTATTGTTTTTGCATTTATTATAAACATATTAAATAAAGTTTGTAAATGCAGTTAAAACCCAAAAAAATATGTAAAAAAATATAAACTTATGCATAAACTTGTTGCATTTTTGTTTTTGCATTTATATTTATTAAAAATCATTTAGGTATGATCTTTCAGTTACAATTCAGTTCAAATGTACCAAAATAATAAGTGTGTGTGTGTGTGTGTGTGTGTGTGTGTGTGTGTGTGTGTGTGTGTGTGTGTGTGTGTGTGTGTGTGTGTGTTAAGCAGAGTATGGAAGACTGAGTGCAATTTAGTGAACAAAATAAAAATGTCAAAACTACAAATTAATAAGCAAATAAAATAATTACTTTAAAAATTGACAAATTTGATGACAAGAAATATTTTTATAATATATGGTCTTTGCATTTTATGATAAATATATTTCATAAAGTTTATAAATGCAGTTTGTTTTTGCATTTATATTTAACAAAAATCATTTATGTACCATCTACAGTTAAAATGTACCAAAATAATAAGTGCGTGTGTTAAGCAGAGTATGGAAGACTGAGTGCAATTTAATGAACAAAAATGTCAAAACTACAAATTAATATGCAAATAAAATAATTACTTTAAAAATTGACAAATTGAATGACAAGAAATTGTCTTTGCATTTATGTTAAATATATTTCATAAAGTTTATAAATGCAGTTTGTTTTTGCATTTATATTTAATAAAAATCATTTATGTACCATCTACAGTTAAAATGTACCAAAATAATAAGTGTGTGTGTTAAACAGAGTATGGAAGACTGAGTGCAATTTAGTGAACAAAATAAAAATGTCAAAACTACAAATTAATATGCAAATAAAATAATTACTTTAAAAATTGACAAATTTAATGACAAGAAATATTTTTATAATATATTGTCTTTGCATTTATGTTAAATACATTTCATAAAGTTCATAAATGCAGTTAAAATGCAAAACAATTTGTTCAAAAATACATACTTACGCATAAACAAGTTTAATTTCGTTTTTGCATTTAGATTTAATAAAAATCATTTACGTACTATCTTTCAGTTAAAATGTACCAAAATAATAAGTGTGTTAAACAGAGTATGGAAGACTGAGTGCAATTTAGTGAACAAAATAAAAATGTCAAAACTACAAATTAATAAGCAAATAAAATAATTACTTATAAAAATGGACTAATTGAACGACACTAAATAGTTGTATAATGTATTGTTTTTGCATTTGTATTGAATAAAGTTTATAAATACAGTTGAAATGCAACAAAACAATACATTAACACTATATTTTACCTTCTCTGTTAATAAACATTAAAAAAGCAACGGAAAATTTGTGAATACTGGTTTAAAACAGGTCCAAAAAGCTCAAAAGCAGGTGCTTCTGGGTAAAACGGTCATGCATCTGTTGCAGCTAAACTCATATTCAGCTCAGAATATCAACAACGTTCATTCAGGTCTAATTTATTGCATATTTCTGTCACTGCTTTTATTGCGTTTATTGTTGCGGCATGCATGTAAAATAATCGACCTAATAAATTACGTTGAATTAAACTAAAATGAAAAACAGGGCTGTTTTGAAATGCTTAAATTACGCTTTATGATAATAAAAACGTCTAATAAAGCTATAGACACACGCACTTTGAGTGTCATGATGAACCCGCATGTTAACACAGGGTGACTGGGCGTTTCTGAACGATTCAAGCTAAAAGATTCAATAAAAACCGAACAAAATATATTATTCACACAGAAAGAAACGCGATTAAACAATAGAGAAATTGTCCTTCGGCATGAGCGCAGGCTGCTGGGAATGTGCGTTACACAATATAGATGCGTTGTGTGCTGCTTTGTTGAATTGAAACGTAAATAAAGACGAATACTGTAACAAACAAAACATACAATGTCTGTCATGTAACGTTAACGCGTCGCGTAAATTAACGCGTCCAAAATTAATGACGGGCCCGAATAACAGAATCACTGCGTCAAATGTTCACTAATGAACGATTCCTAATAACAGAATTTAGAAATAACGTAAAGACTTGTGTTACCTGTCAATCCGATCGGATTTGCTGTCTCTGCTGTAACGCTATTCCTTTGCTCCAATGACAAGATCCTAAAGAGGATAAATCCGCTTCCAAATCCACCAACGGCAGAAATAAGCTCTAGAACCCCATTTAATAATATCCTCATCGGAATAAAAACACTCGCACTTCTTGCCTGAGCTTTAATTTGTCTGAAACTGCTTCTTTGACACAGGTGCGAGCACTGCTTGTTTTCTTTAGGAGAAAGCACGGATGGACGAGGACGCCCCACGAATATAAATACCGGTTATTGGAGGCTTAATATATTCAGCTGTGTGTGAAGCGGCGGAGTGTGAGGGACCGGGTTCAAAATGGCGGCCGCCTTGGATACTTTTCAGCGTAAAAGTCCTAAAAGCCCTCTGTGTCTTTTTTACTAATTAAAATAATTCACCGTTTGCACGTTTTTCATAATTTGTTATTTAATAAGTGAATAAATAAAAGGTTGCATCGCTATTTTTTTTTTATTCACACGGGAAATAATTTATACAAAGTAAAATGCGTAAATGTGTGTATAATCTGAAGTACTGTTGTATCTTCGTTAATTTAAAATTTTTTTACTTTCAAGTACATGGTTTCAAAGACGTATAATTTAGTAGGGATGCTAGGGACATGTCCCTACCATCAATGACAAAATTGTCCCTAGCAGTAATTTTGATCAAACGTCAAATATTTTTATATGTAGTACGTACTGTTGTTGTAATTTCAGCCGCATCTGAAATAGGTCATATCATGATATTACCTGTGAAGATGAAGTAAATACACTAGAAAACTACCCGCTTTCAAGGATGCTGCGTAGGCTAGCCAAAGTGTTTCAAACAGACGAGTTCAGTTGAATGATAAGGTTTACCCTTTTTAACTTTATGTTGTTATGCTTTTTGTGTTTATCTGTTTCTAATGTTTGCTTCATGGACCGTGAATCATTTGATTCAGATTGGAACTTTGGAGTGGTTTGCGAATCATTTGATTCAGATTGGAACTTTAGAGCGGGTTTGCAAATTTTTTGATTCATATCGGAACTTCAGAGCGGGTTCACAAATCATTTGATTCAGATCGGAACTTTAGAGCAGTTTGTGAATCATTTGATTCAGATTGGAACTTTAGAGCAGGTTTGCGAATCTTTTGATTCATATTGGAACTTTAGAGCGGGTTCGTGAATCATTTGATTCAGATCTGAACTGCGGAGCGAGTTCGCAAATCTTTTGATTCAGATCAGAACTTTAGAGCAGGTTTTCAAATTTTTTGATTCATATCGGAACTTCAGAGCGGGTTCATGAATCTTTTGATTCAGATCAGAACCTTAGAGCGAGTTCACAAATCATTTGATTCAGATTGGAACTTTAGAGCAGGTTTGCAAATCTTTTGATTCATATTGGAACTTTAGAGCAGGTTTGCGAATCTTTTGATTCATATTGGAACTTTAGAGCGGGTTCGTGAATCATTTGATTCAGATCAGAACTGCGGAGCGAGTTCACAAATCATTTGATTCAGATCGGAACTTTAGAGCAGTTTGTGAATCATTTGATTCAGATTGGAACTTTAGAGCAGGTTTGCGAATCTTTTGATTCATATTGGAACTTCAGAGCGGGTTCATGAATCTTTTGATTCAGATCAGAACCTTAGAGCGAGTTCACAAATCATTTGATTCAGATCGGAACTTTAGAGCATTTTGTGAATCATTTGATTCAGATCAGAACTGCGGAGCGAGTTCACAAATCATTTGATTCAGATCGGAACTTTAGAGCAGTTTGTGAATCATTTGATTCAGATTGGAACTTTAGAGCAGGTTTGTGAATCTTTTGATTCATATTGGAACTTTAGAGCGGGTTCGTGAATCATTTGATTCAGATCAGAACCTTAGAGCGAGTTCACAAATCATTTGATTCAGATTGGAACTTTAGAGCAGGTTTGCGAATCTTTTGATTCAGATCAGAACTTTAGAGCGGGTTTGTGAATCATTTGATTCAGATCTGAACTGCGGAGCGAGTTCGCAAATCTTTTGATTCATATTGGAACTTCAGAGCGGGTTCGCGAATCATTTAGATTTACAGTAGATCGGAACTGAGCGGATTCGGATGGAACTTCTGAGTGCAGATTGTGAATCATTTTAGATTCTTTTAGAAGTTCATTCGGAGTGGAGTTTTTTGAATCTCGTTTAAAAACGGGTCTTCGGAGGGTGGATTACGAATCATTTTTCTGATTTCTATTTTGTAATTATGAAACAGTACAACACATCAAACCATCAACACAGTACAGTTATAAAGACAAAAAGAAAAAAGAAAGAATACACAAATGTACCACAAACCACTATTTTTGTATGACCACAGTTTTACTATAAATAAATACCATGGTTAAACTATGGTTAGTGTAGCAAAACCATGGTTAATTTGTGTGTGTGTGTGTGTGTGTGTTAAGACAAAATTACATGTCCCTTCCAATTTACAGACAGAATTTTTAAAATTTGGATCAAACAATTAATTATCTGCTGTTTTGTCCCAAACAATGCCAACATCATAACTACACCTTCCATAGTTTGAGAGGTGAAAGACAGAGAAATCATCAGATCTAAAGAGAACAGAGAAATGTGATCTCATACTGACATCTGCTACTGAAGAGAGGAATTGCAGGCTACATGCAGTATAAATATAATCTAAAATAATTTTATTGTCTATTATGTTTTGCTTTTATTGTTTTTTTTTAAAAAGTCTGTTATGCTCATCAAAGTTCCATTTATTTGATCAAAAATACAGAAAAAAGTAATATTATGAAATATTATTTCAATTCAATATATATATACTTATATAATTTATTTCTGTGATGCAAAGCTGAATTTCCATCAGCCATTACTTCAGTCTTCAGTCACATGAATCTTCAGAAACCATTCTAATACACTGATTTATTCATTTTATTATCAATGTTGGCAACAGTTGTGCAGCTTAATATATTTTTTTTCCAGGATTCTTTGATGAGTAAATTAAAAAGAACAGCATTTATTCAAAATAGAAATCTTTTCTAACAATATAAGTTTTTACTATCACTTTTTTTTATCAATTTAACAAATCCTTGCTGAATAAAAGTATTCATTTCTTTCAAAGAGAGAAAGAAAAGACTGACTCCAAACTTTAAACAAGGTGTTTATTGTTGCATTTCGACATACCCTAACTGTGTTGAACCAGAATATACAGAGTACATGCAGAGCTAGACAAGATGAGCATTTGAAGTATACAGGTCCTTCTAAAAAAATTAGCATATTGTGATAAAGTTCATTATTTTCTGTAATGTATTGATAAACATTTCACAGACTTTCATATATTTTAGATTCATTACACACAACTGAAGTAGTTCAAGCCTTTTATTGTTTTAATATTGATGATTTTGGCATACAGCTCATGAAAACCCAAAATTCCTATCTCAAAAAATTTGCATATCATGAAAAGGTTCTCTAAGCGAGCTTTTAACCTAATCATCTGAATCAGATTAACTCTAAACACCTGCAAAAGATTCCTGAGGCTTTTAAAAACTCCCAGCCTGGTTCATTACTCAAAACCGCAATCATGGGTAAGACTGCCGACCTGACTGCTGTCCAGAAGGCCATCATTGACACCCTCAAGCAAGAGGGTAAGACACAGAAAGAAATTTCTGAACGAATAGGCTGTTCCCAGAGTGCTGTATCAAGGCACCTCAGTGGGAAGTCTGTGGGAAGGAAAAAGTGTGGCAGAAAACGCTGCACAACGAGAAGAGGTGACCGGACCCTGAGGAAGATTGTGGAGAAGGACCGATTCCAGACCTTGGGGGACCTGCGGAAGCAGTGGACTGAGTCTGGAGTAGAAACATCCAGAGCCACCGTGTACAGGCACCAGGTCAAGACACTTTTGAACCAGAAACAGCGGCAGAAGCGCCTGACCTGAGCTACAGAGAAGCAGCACTGGACTGTTGCTCAGTGGTCCAAAGTACTTTTTTCGGATGAAAGCAAATTTTGCATGTCATTCGGAAATCAAGGTGCCAGAGTCTGGAGGAAGACTGCGGAGAGGGAAATGCCAAAATGCCTGAAGTCCAGTGTCAAGTACCCACAGTCAGTGATGGTCTGGGGTGCCATGTCAGCTGCTGGTGTTGGTCCACTGTGTTTTATCAAGGGCAGGGTCAATGCAGCTAGCTATCAGGAGATTTTGGAGCACTTCATGCTTCCATCTGCTGAAAAGCTTTATGGAGATGAAGATTTCATTTTTCAGAAACCTGTTGATTTCAGACCTGGCACCTGCTCACAGTGCCAAAACCACTGGTAAATGGTTTACTGACCATGGTATTACTGTGCTCAATTGGCCTGCCAACTCTCCTGACCTGAACCCCATAGAGAATCTGTGGGATATTGTGAAGAGAAAGTTGAGAGACGCAAGACCCAACACTCTGGATGAGCTTAAGGCCGCTATCGAAGCATCCTGGGCCTCCATAACACCTCAGCAGTGCCTCAGGCTGATTGCCTCCATGCCACGCCGCATTGAAGCAGTCATTTCTGCAAAAGGATTCCCGACCAAGTATTGAGTGCATAACTGAACATAATTATTTGAAGGCTGACTTTTTTTGTATTAAAAACACTTTTCTTTTATTGGTCGGATGAAATATGCAAATTTTTTGAGATTGAGGTTTTCATGAGCTGTATGCCAAAATCATCAATATTAAAACAATAAAAGGCTAGAACTACTTCAGTTTCGTGTAATGAATCTAAAATATATGAAAGTCTAATGTTTATCAGTACATTACAGAACATAATGAACTTTATCACAATATGGAAATTTTTTGAGAAGGACCTGTATAAATTGTAACTTTTTTTTTTTTTTTTAGAAAATAACCAAGATAAGACCCTTCTTCCTCGGCTGGGATTAGCTGCATTAAAATGGCATTATCAAAGTTCAAACTCACAGGCACCATTGAAGTCCACTATTTGGAGAACATTCTTGAAATCCTCAAACTCAAAAAAAAAAAGAAAGACCTGAACATCTTGCATTACAAGGAGCTAATTATCTGTAAGTTTTTGATCTGGAAGTGAAATCATCCAAGAATGATTTCTGTCATTGCAACTTCATGAGCAGAATGTATTTTTTTATTACCCAACCCACAGATTATTCACAACGCCCACGGATATAATCACCATCCGTGAAGTACTTGGCCTAATCTATGCGGAACAACTGTCATTTAGTAAAAGCTCATGCAAATTTCAACACAGACATGCTGCGTGACATCCTTATCCTTTAAAACCATAAACAAAATAACAAAACCACTTCCCGTCTGATTCCCGCATCTCTACATCACCATCATAGACAAAAATCACGAAAGCACATGACTGACTGCAGATGAACCAGCATCCATCGAGGAGCATCTCAGTTGAGCACCAACTGAAAGAGAAAAAACATCAAGATCATTTAGTACACTTAAAGAAGAATAAGAAGAAATGAACATAATAACAGCACCTACAGTAGGGGTGACTGGGGTCACCTTTCAGCCCGCTCTGGTTCAGCCCGCTGTGGTCACCGTTCAGCCAACTGTGGTTCAGCCAACTGTGGTCATGAGTTCGATGCCAATGGCTGCTGCAATACCAGATTACATGGGCTACTCCATCTTTACCATGCTGTTCTGCTGTTTACCTGTGGGCATCGCTGCTACCATCTACTCATGCAATGTAAGTGTTTATTCTAGTAGGACTTTTTCTGCTTCATATGTAACAATTCAAACAATCAGATAAATCAAAAAATTTAAATTTTATTTAATGTGTAATGAAGAATAAACAGACTTGCACACTTTACACGGTTGCATGAAAGAATTACAATATTTATCGAAATGGCAACATGCATTTGGTCTAATAAACTAATGCAGTTTTTTTATGTTTAGTAAGATTCTTTTCTTTACATCCCCCTTTTAGAATGTGCAAAATGAATTATTTTATCAAAATAAGAGGGATCATATAAATGCATGCAGATGTTTATTTAGTACTGACCTGAATGAGATATTTCACCTAAAAGATGTTTGCATACAGTTTACAAGAGAAAACAACAGTTGAATTTATAAAAATGACCCTGTTCAAAAGTTACATCCCCTTGATTCTTAACACTGTGTTGTTACCTGAATTTACTGATAGTTGTTTATGAGTTCCTTGTTTGTCCTGAACAGTTAAACTGCCTGCTGTTCTTCAGAAAAATCCTTCAGGTCCCACAAATTCTGGTTTTACAGCATTTTTGTGTATTTGAATTCTTTCTTACAATGACTGTATGATTTTGAGATCCATCTTTTCACACTGAGGACAACTGAGGGACTCATATGCAACTATTACAGAAGGTTCAAACACTCACTGATGCTCCAGAAGGAAAAACCATGCATTAAGAGCCAGGGGGTGAAAACTTTTGAACAAAATGGAGATGTGGATTTTTTTCTTATTTTGCCTAAATATCATTTTTTTTTATTTTGTACTGTCCTTCAAAGGCTACAAAAGATAGTAACATGTTTCCCAGAATACAAAATAAGTTACATTTACCCTGATCTTCAAATTCAAAGTTTTTTAATGCTTTGTGTTTCCTTCTGGAGCATCAGTGAAACCTTCTGTCATAGTTGTATATGAGTCCCTCAGTTGTCCTCAGTGTGAAAAGATGGATCTCAAAATCATACAGTCATTGTTGGAAAGGGTTCAAATAGATAAAAATGTTGGAAAGCCAAAGAATTTGTGGGACCTAAAAGGATTTTTCTGAAGAACAGCAGGCAGTTTAACTGTTCAGGACAAATGAGGAACTCATGAACAACTATCACTAAACCTGGATCATTCAGGTAACAACACAGTATTAAGAATCAAGTGTATGTAAACTTTTGAACAGGGTCATTTTTATAAATTATAAATAATTTTCTCTTGTGGACTATATATGTGAACATCTTTTATGTGAAATATCTTTTTCAGGTCAGTACTAAATAAACAATAACATGCATTTAATATAATCCCTCTTATTTTGGTAAAATAATCAACATTTAGCAGATTCTGAAAGGTGGATGTAAACTTAAAATCATATAAAATGTATTTGATAATAAAATATATTGTTACATTTATTTACTTCTATTACATTTTATTACATTTTAAGCTGGAAGCTGTTTAAATTCTTCAACATTTGATTTTATAATAGGCTATAATAACATGGACTAAAATCTATTTTTTTTCTTCAATATTCAGTATTCATTTGTTTTTTCACAGACTCGAGAGGCTAACATGGCTGGACAACAAGAGTTAGCGAAGAGCAGCTCCAGAGTGGCGTATATCCTGAACAATGTGGCTCTCGGTATCGGCCTCACAGTCATCACACTGGCCATCATCGTTAAATTCACAGCTTTTGCAAGACGTTTTTGAACAACTGTTGTGTTCAGATGCATCTACTCATACATTAACTCAAGTCAATGATTTTGTAATGACAAGTATTACAAATAATAATCTAAGGAAATAATCTAATGTACGCTTCTGTTTTATGTCTTCTTGTATTTAATGCTGTCAGATAGATCTGTATGATTAGCAGAAATAAACTGCTCTTCTCTTAGTGCTGATTTCAAATGTTTATTTTTTGCTTTCTTACATTATTCAAATAAAGCGTTGCACTAAATACATTAATTGTTTTGGTCATGTTTACATAGTTCCTACAACTATTGGTGGAAGTTCACGCTTTTTAGTTTGTTCGCACCACAGGAACTAGGAACTAACTTATTGTTCTAGGATCTCCGTTTGGGGGAACTACATTATCTAGTCCGTGTACAATGTGTTCATTAGTTTTTAGATTTAATGTCGAAAACGGCATGAGAAAATAACTTTTTCGTTTGTTTTTTTCCATTTTTTTTTTCATTTTATGCATTATGAATAAGTGGATTCTGACTGACTGAAACACCTCTGATTGGCCATTGCCTTCATGAAATCAACAGATATGTCTGATATATCTGTTATTGGTACAAACTGCTGGTTTGGTCTGGCCAGAGGAGAACTGGTCCCCCGACTGAGCCTGGTTTCTCCCAAGGTTTTTTTTCTCCATTTCTGTCACCTGTGGAGTTTTGGTTCCTTGCCGCTGTCGCCTCTGGCTTGCTTAGTTGGGGACACTTTCCAGCGATATCCTATACTATTTGAACTGAACTGGATGATATCACTGAATTCATTGATGAACTGCCTTTAACTGAAAATTGATTATTTACAATAATGCGTTACTTACACACTATGGTGCTGTTTAAATACAGTGCAGTTGCCTTGAC
Source organism: Garra rufa (assembly GCF_049309525.1). Lineage (NCBI taxonomy): Eukaryota > Metazoa > Chordata > Actinopteri > Cypriniformes > Cyprinidae > Garra > Garra rufa. Next base: position 3,202,272 of record NC_133380.1, on the reverse strand, counting down.
ACAATCTGTATTGTTAAAAGCGCTATATAAATAAAGGTGACTTGACTTGACTTGATTGGCTATAAAGCACAACACAAATACACACTGAAGTCTGCAGAATTAAGAATTAAGCCCTGTCTAGGCACTTCCCCTGTATGGTTTGTGACAAGCCTTTTGTTAGTCTGATGTTTGATGAGAGATAGATGAAATGCAATAAAATGCTTTAAAGACCAGGTCAAATGGTTTTTAACAATGTCCTAATATTGTGTTGGACTCCCCTACAACAGGGTTAAATTAAACAGGGTTACAACAGAATTCCGAAATATAAACTCGCAATCGTGAGTTATAAAGTCAAAATTCCGAGATATAAACTCACAATCGCGAGTTATAAAGTCAGAATTCCAAGATATAAACTCGCAATTGCGAGTAAAAAAGTCAGAATTCCGAGATATAAACTCACAATCGTGAGTTATAAAGTCAGAATTCCAAGATATAAACTCGCAACTGCGAGTAAAAAAGTCCAGATTCCAAAATATAAACTAGCAATTGCAAGTGATAAAGTCAGAATTTCGAGATAAAAGTCTTTTAAACAATTCTTTCAATTTCAGTATTTTTTCTCCACAGACAAGTTACAGTAACTCAAACTGTTTGAGCAAACCGATTTCCTTAAACCATTTAAGTTTTAAAACCAATAAATATAAGTACTATAATCTCATCTACATTGAGTTAAGTTAATTTAACTCAGTGTAGATGAGTTTATAGTACTCATATTTATTTTATTAATATGTTGTCTAGAAACATGATTCTGGCCGCCGAGTGACATGACTTGCCTTACAGAGACTTTGATATTTTGTTGTATGTGACAGGTAGTTGGGTATTTTGTTTTCTTCTTCTTCCTTTAACAAAACAAAGCATACACTCATTACATTAGTCTTCATTTTACTACATTTTCATATATTTACATTTGCAAACACTAGTGTGTTGCACATTACATACATTACATAGACTTTTCTGTCAATGCATTGCATATTAATATATTTACATTTTCTGAATTTCACATTGAACCTCCAAAATAATGTAGAAACAACATAAAGATATTATATTATTGTTTACTAAGTAGCCTATTATTAATGAAGACCAGTATCATTGATGCCAACACTGCAACTTTTGACTCTATTAAATGCATTTTTATCTCAATATCAGCCATTAATTATAGCCATTTAACATTACAGTAGAACTGAAAGCCATTAAAACATTTAATAGGCTCTGGAAAACATAACACGTTTAATTTAAGTGAACCTAAAACCTATCTTCACGTAAACTTATAACTTATATATGCATGAACTATATTGATGAATCTTTGAGTTCTTTTTCTTTTGTTCATTTATTTACATCAATGAGAGCCTCCAGTAGGTTTCACTTGAAAATCAGTGCTCTCTCTTTAAATCCTGATGCACATGATGCAGATCTGACACAGGTCCGATTTTCTTCCTGTTTTTTTTACAGCTATTTTGGACTTTTTGGACTTTTAAAGTGCTACTGATGCGTTGTCTGAAGTGGCTCAGTGCATGCATGGAACTTAATTTTATACACTTTACTCCCCCAAAAATGGTCAAAAATACATGGTTCTGTCTGTTCAGTTTTTTCAGAATTATGGAGTAACAAAATGAAATCCCAAAATCGCCTTTGTAAAAGCATGTAATAACTCTAATAAGTAAAAAAAAATTAAACAAGAATTTCGAGACTGACTTGATTCAGTGTTTAGATTTTTGAATACTAGAAATGTATGCAAATGAGTGCATATTTCATTAAATAATGCCTCATTTGCATAAACCTAACATTTTAGAAAATTTGTAATACAAAAAATGTTTGCAATTATCAATGTAATCATTTATCTGGATAAATAAGATGATGACTATTAGTTAATTTTTTTTACCCTATTCACCTGTAGTGTCTCGCCTTAAGTTTTACTCTTTTATTTATTTATTTTTTTACTTTACAACACAATATAACACTTAAATCATATAAAAAATATCTTTCTCTTAACTGAATGTTGCATGTTACATGTAACAATAAACAGCTTATCTTCGTTGTTCATTGTTAATTAGTACATTAGTATAACCTTGTTCATTTTCTGAAACCATATATATTTAAATTTTAGCTTGTAATGACACTTTTAACAATTTAACACTAAACGTTTTAAAAATGACCTATAGATGTTACATTTGATGCTTATGTTCTTTGTGAGAGCATTGTAATGCAAAATTAGCATCAAATATAAAATAAATGTTTTGACTATCTACTGAATGCCGGGAACCAGGACATATGCGACCCTGTACAACCCAAGGATCATTTTTTTAAACTGTGATTTACTGAGACCTGAAAGCTAAATAAATAAGCTTTACGGTAATGTCTGGTTTGTTAGAATAGGACCAATCTTTGTCTGAGATACAATGATTTGAAAATCTGGAATCTGAGGGTGCAAAAAAAAAATCTCCTTTATATTTGTCCAAATGAAGTTCTTAGGTATGCATATTACTAATCAAAAATTAAGATTTGATATATTTGCAGTAGGAAATTTACAAAATATGGAACACAATCTTTACTTAATATCTTAATGATCTGTGGCACACACAAAAAAAATAATAATAATTTTGACCCATACAATGAATTGTTGGCTATTGCTACAAATATACCCATGCCACTTAAGACTGGTTTTGTTGTCCAGGGTCACATATTGCAACCAAAACTTTACAATTCCTGTAAAATTATGTCATAACTCATCAAATAGATCAATTATCCCATTTAGACCAGAGATTACATTATTAAGGTTATAACTTTAAATTTGGATTTGCATTTTAAAACATCAAATGCAATGGTCTGATATAATATTACAGAATGAAAAATGCTGAACTTTTATTATATAAAGAAATAAATTGAAGTAGCTAAATATTAAAACTGCCGGGTGTTTGATTTCTTCAACATTTAGTCTTATAATGGGCTATAATTATGGACTGAAATCTATTAAACTATTTTTAGCTTCTACTAATGCGTTTTTCTCCAGAATTACTTTAATATGCATGACATTCATGTTTTCACAGACTCAAAATGCAAACATGGCTGGACAGAGAGAGTTGGCAATGAGCAGCTCCAGAGTGGCGTTTATCCTGAACAATGTGGCTCTCTGGATCGGCCTTGCACTCATCGCAGCGATTGCTATCATCACTATCGTCGGCATGTCGATAACCTCGCCGTAACCATGTTTTGAACTTGGTTCAACTTTACATTCTGGAACACAATTAGTGTCACAGTTCTGTCTGTCTTGTCATTGGTTTTGCCCATTTATCTTCCCCCTGTCATTTTGTTATCATTTGGTTTAGTCCTCGTTTGTGTAATCACCGTCATCTGTTTCACCTGTGTCTAATGATTAGTGTGCCTTTATAAATCTGTCTGTTCCTTGAGTTCAATGTCGGTCGTTAAATGTTGAGAATTGTGTGTGGATTATCTTGCCTGTTCCTGAGTGTTCCAGCCTGCTTATCTGAAGACTACATTAAATATTAATGTTTAATGTTTACCTCGTCTCTCGTCTCGTCAGTCCAGCACGTATCGTTACAATTAGTCATTTAGTACATTAATTTTATTAATAAAATAGCTTTGATACTGAATTGCTACATTATATTTCTCATTAACGAGGAGGTAAAATGACTGTTTTTGTAGCAACTAAACTTACAGCTTCATTGTTTGCAAACAATGATTATTTCTTGTTGTATTTAATGCTGGCAGATTGATCTGTATGATTACCAGAAATTAAACCTATTTTAACTTGTGACTTAAATTTTTTTCTTTTAAATTACACATTTAAATAAAGCTTTATAATTAAAAGAAAAGAGAAGTGTTCATGTTTTAATGATTTATATGTATAAAAACATGTTTATAGGTGTAGGCCTATATGGAAACATACAGTGCCTTGTGAAAAAATGAATACTTTTGCATTTGTGACCCTGGACCACAAAAGCAGTCTTAAGTCGCTGGGGTATATTTATAGCCAAACATACATTGCATGGGTCAAATTTTTCTTTTATGCCAAAAATCATTAAGAAATTAAGTAAAGTTCATGTTCCATGAAGATTTTTTGTAAAATTCCTACTGTAAACATATCAAAATGTAATTTTTGATTTGTAATATGCATTGTTAAGAACCTAATTTGGACAACTTTAAAGGTGATTTTCTCAGTCTTTTTGATTTTTTTGCATCCTCAGATTTCTGATTTCAAATAGACGTATCTCAGTCAAATATTGTCCTATCCTAACAAACCATACATCAATAGAAAGCTTATTTATTGAGCTTTCATGTGATGTATAAATCTCAGTTTTGTCAAATTTAACCTTATGACTGGTTTTGTGGTCCACATTTTGTTTTGTTGCAGCATTATGTTAAACTGCTTTAAATTACTTTTTTTCCACATCAATCTACATGTCATACACCATAATGACAAAGCACAAAACAGGTTTGTAACAACTTTGCAAATTTATTAGAAATAAAAAACTGAAAAGATCTCGTTGCATAAGTATTCATACCCTTTTCTGGGACACTCGAAATTTAGCTCAGGAGCATTCATATTGCTTCTAGATGTTACTACACTTCGAGTGGAGTTAAACTGTGGCAAATTCTATATTTAACATAATGCTGCAACAAAACAAAATGTGGAAAAAAAAAATACTTTTGCAAGGCACTTTATGTTTCCATATAGGCCTACCCCTATAAACATGTTTTTATACACTGTAAAAAATGATTTGTTGACACAACTTGACTTAGTCAAGTCATCTTGTTGCAATGACTCAGTTAAGTTTTGCAATTACTCAGTTAAGTTTAGCAAACAATAGGTGTCAAGTTCACTCAACTTGAACGTAGTTGTTGAAATAACTTGCAGTAAGTTGAGCCAACATACCGTATCAGTTAAAGAACACTTGAGTAACTCAATATTGTAATCCATTACTTTTAAAAGTAACTTTCCCCAGCACTGCATTTAGGGTGAACAGAATTGTGAATCATAAGGGTCAATTTTTTTAAATTGAGTTTTATACATCTGAAAGCTAAATAAATGAGCTTTCTGTAGATGTATATGGTTTGTTAGGATAATATTTGGTCGAGATACAACCATGTAAAAATCTGGAATCTGAGGGTGCAAAAGAATAAAAATGTTGTCCAAATTAAGTCACTAGTCAAAAATTAATTTTTGATATTATTTACGGTAAGAAATTTTCAAATTATCTTCATGGAACATGATCTTTACTTAATACCCTAACGATTTTTGAGAAATTTTAATTGAGAAAAAAATATAATTTTGAACTATACAATGTATTGGCTATTGCTACAAATATACCCCTGCTACTTACAACTGGTTTTGTGATTCAGGATCACATTTTCATTGGAAATCAAAGTCATTATTGCCAAAGTCTTACTTTGCAACTTAACCCTCTGGGCCTCCTCATTAAGGGGTCACACTTGGCTCCCTCGCGGTCAAAAGTGATCGAAGCCTTAAAAAGTAACTTTTTTTTTTTTCTTCAGGAAAATTAATTAAATACATTTTTGTTCAATAATATTTTGTAATTATTATTTAGAATTTTGAGCATTTTTTATGAATCTATGCAATATTTATACAGTTTTAATGAGCAAATTTTTCCCACTAGAATTATATTTTATATTATTTTTTTTATTTAATTATGTATTTATTATTTTTCAATAAATACAACATTTCACATTAAAATAGAGTAAAAGCATTTAAAATCCATTTTTTTAAGTGAAAATTGCACCATCTAGTGGCATAAAAAATAAAAACTTGTGTAATGTCATGTAACCTCCTGTATCTCCCTATATACATATATACAGGGGCTTTGGGATTCCTATTGTTTTTTGTTTTTTTTTTACTGTTTCTTCATTTTAATAGGCTTTGCATTTAGAAATATCTTCAGACATTCTAAAAGATTACTTCTGGCAAGGTTCAGATTTTTTTTTTGATTGGATAAATATCAGGTTTTGCATTTTTCTGCTTATTTCTGTGTGTTTGTGTGTGTGTCTGTGTCTGTGTGTGTGTGTGTGTGTGTGTGTGTGTGTGTGTGTGTGTGTGTGTGTGTGTGCGCGTGTGTGTCAGTTCTGTACTTTTGTTATTTTAGAGTGTCAGTCCTTGCTTGCTGAACACTTCTTTTCAGCACAGTTGCTCATTTGTAGCTTGTATTGCCAAAAGATTATCTGAATTATCACATTTTTTCGTATTTCCCATTCATTTCCTATGTCGGTCATTTTTGACCGCGAAGGAGCCAAGTGTGACTAATTTTTTTTTGACCCTTTAACATATCCGAATCATGTCACTGATTTTTTTTGTACTCACATAGCTAATGCAACAAAAGTCACCAAGTGTCATCTCATTCTGATGAAGCTACTATTTTTAAAAATTCAAAACATAAAATTTTTCAGTCAAAAATGACCAAAGAGGCCCATTAAAAGAGTCAAAAAAAAAAATTAGTTGAATAATGCTGAACACATTTATGAGTTGACAATCTAGGACTGATTCCAATTTTGGCAGGACTTTGGTTTTGTCCATGGTGACATCTGCAATTCTGACGTTTGTTGAGAAACACTGTACTAGACAGAATCTACAAGGAACCTCCTCTACAAAGTACAAACTTCCTCGCACTGGATTGCTGTTAATTTTCACACTGTCATCAAAAGGCAGGGTCCATTAAATACTGGAGATTAACCAGCATCCAGCGAGGAGCATCTCAGTTTGAGCACTAAACGAAAGAGAAGAATCATCGAGATCATTTAGTACACTTATAAAAAAAATGATGTACAACCAACGACCCATAATCGGAAGATTAAACCTCGCATTCACTGACCCTCAGCGTGAACAGGCATCATACTCCATGTTTCTACTCCAGACTCAGTCCACTGCTTCCGCAGGTCCCCCAAGGTCTGGAATCGGTCCTTCTCCACAATCTTCCTCAGGGTCCGGTCACCTCTTCTTGTTGTGCAGCGTTTTCTGCCACACTTTTTCCTTCCCACAGACTTCCCACTGAGGTGCCTTGATACAGCACTCTGGGAACAGCCTATTCGTTCAGAAATTTCTTTCTGTGTCTTACCCTCTTGCTTGAGGGTGTCAATGATGGCCTTCTGGACAGCAGTCAGGTCGGCAGTCTTACCCATGACTGCGGTTTTGAGTAATGAACCAGGCTGGGAGTTTTTAAAAGCCTCAGGAATCTTTTGCAGGTGTTTAGAGTTAATTAGTTGATTCAGATGATTAGGTTAATAGCTCGTTTAGAGAACCTTTTCATGATATGCTAATTTTTTGAGATAGGAACTTTGGGTTTTCATGAGCTGTATGCCAAAATCATCAGTATTAAAACAATAAAAGGCTTGAACTACTTCGGTTGTAGTAGTGTAATGAATGTAAAATATATGAAAGTCTAATGTTTATCAGTACATTACAGAAAATAATGAACTTTATCACAATATGCAATTTTTTTTTAGAAAGACCTGTATATACATTATGTTGTAATGATAAATCATTTTAGTGAGCATGTTCTCTTTGTAAATGTGTTGTGATATTTGCATCAAATCTGGTGATTTTGTGCCCTATACTGAATGCCTGTCAACTGGGATGGTCATACATTGGAATCGAAACTTTACAGTTTCTCTGAATGAATAATGTCATTGATATCTCATCAGACAGATCGATTATGACATTTACACCAGCAATTACAGCATAATTATGGTTATAACTTTGCATAACTTTGAACCTTGGTCTTACATTTGGACTTATTTTTAACATATGAGCAGACATTTGTAACTTAAATGTGCAAGGCCTGATTTGTATCCGTTTATTTTTTAGCTGTACATTGGCGTAATTAGGGGCCAAGCACTGAATTGTATTCTTCTGCTCGAGTCTAAGGCAGCCCATGGAACTGCTATCAGGAAAGTTGTGAAATTTGGCACACTGATAGAGGACAGTCCCATAATTAACCACAGCAAGTTTAAAGTATCTAACTCAAACTCTCTAGCGCCACCAATTGTCCAGAGTTTCACTATTGTTTATGCTAATAACTTTTGGCACAGAAGATTTTTTTTTCTTCTGAATCCTTGACTCATGGCCCAGTCAAATGTAGTCTAATATTAAAGAAACATAAGGTTTAGTTTTTTTGCTAAATTTAATTGTTTGAGAAAACCTACTTTTTCTAACTCGCTCACCAAAATTGGCTCAGATCATCTTCAGACCACGATGGCAAAAAGTTATGGAATTCAAGTCGATTCATCAAACTGTTTTTGAATAACGGACAAATGAATTCTACGAAAAGAACACAAAAATGGATGTGAGGCTATATCTCTGCAACGGTTTAGTGTATTGAGACCAAACTTGGTGTGTTTTATAAGAACCGTGGCCTGAGGCTACCTGCAGTGATTTGGCCCTGTGCCACCTAGTGCTCAGGAGATACAAAAATGGCTATTTTTGCTTTTCATTAGTGTTCGTTCTAGACTTTTTATTTATTTCGAGAAGATGTCTTTGCATCTTATGAATTGAAAATATAATACATAGATTTTATGAAAAATAGAGCACACAAGAATTACAATATATTTAAAACAATATATACAATATAAAATGGTATTTTTTAATACATTTCTATACACTAATTTATCTATCATTTTAGCTGTTTTGAAACAGAGCACACTCCAAAGACAACGTATATTCCCACATCTTGTAGAGCACTTTCAGAGTATGCATTTGCCTCAGGGTTGCCAGGTTTTCACAACAAAACCCAGTCTATTGCTACTCAAAACTAGTCCAATACTAGTCCAAAAGTAGCCCAATCGTGTTTCGAGGGGGGTCCCCCAGTAAAAATTGCATTCCAGGGGGTAAAATACACTTTTTTGGTGGGGTTCCTCAAGTAAACTTAGCATTCCAGAGGCTAAATATTACGTTATTGGGGTCGCTTCAACCCGCGGACATGAAAAAACAACAACGCCGACAACAGTATAAAAGTGGCACGATTTTGCGGGAAAATCGCAGACTTGGCAACACTGATTTATCTATCATTTTAGCTGTTTTGAAACAGAGCACACCTCAAAGACTTCTTATCCTGTTGCGTCCTCTATTGGATCAGCGACTACTCAATGTCAAGCTTAAAGCATCATGGCAGAGCATTAAAGTCGACTAGTTGACTAGTCAGTTAGTCGGTGCAACCACTATGGTGTACAGCATCCAGTGGCGATTTATGTGATGGATATGTGAATAAACTACCAGGATCATCAGTTGGAGAGTCGATTTTTATTGAGCCAGAAAGCTACCACTTGAACTTTACTTAAGAGTACATAATAAAATAAGCTTGAAGTATACTTCTTTTTGGTAATGGTATAGCACAGTTGGAATTAAGTCCCATTGACAGACTGAGAAACACTACTAGAATAATATAATCACCTTATTATACAAATAAGGTGAGGCATTATCAAACTGAATCTACACTGAACCTGCCCTTCAAGCTACAAACCGCCTCCCAAACACATCACCCTCAGAGGACAAAGTTCAATTAAGACAACAGATTATAAAAGACGAGCATCTCAGTTGAGCGTGAAACGAAAGAGAAAAGTTATCAAGATCATTTAGTATACTCGGAGAAGTGCAAGAAAATGTACAATCAAGGACCAACAGTTGGAAGAGTAAACCCTGCATTCACAGACCCTCAGGATGAAAAGGATCAATCGAACAAGTTTAGGATGGGTCAGCCTGTGCCGCCACCATCCCATCCCAACACAGGATTCCAGATTCCAAGGGCTGATCTCTATCCCAACTTTTCTGTATATAACCACCAGCCGTACAGAGCTCCAGGAGGCCCTCAGGACCCATATGCCCAACAGTCACTTCCAGGGATGCCTCTGTATCCCCAAGGAGGGTATGTAGGTCAAACTGGGGTAACCGTTCAACCCACTGTGTTCATGACCCCCACACCAGCAGCCACTCCGATGCCGGATTACATGTGCTACTCCATCTTTACCTTGCTGTGCTGCTGTTTACCTCTGGGCATCGCTGCTACCGTTTGCTCATGCAATGTAAGTATTCATTCTAGACATTGTATTCATTTCGAGAAGATTTCATTGCATCATATGATGTACATATATATTACAATATACATAAAACAATATTTACAATATAAAAGAAAAGGTAATTTTTAAAACATTTCTATACAATTTTAAACAATCTAACAGACAAAGAATGCCATTAAGAGTTAAATTATACTTAAAGTATGCATATATATATACATATATATATATATATATATATACACATATATACATTATGTTGTAATGATAAATCATTTTAGTGAGCATGTCCTCTTTGTAAATGTGTTGTGATATTTGCATCAAATCTGGTGATTTTGTGCCCTATACTGAATGCCTGTCAACTGGGATGGTCTTACATTGGAATCGAAACTTTACAGTTCCTCTGAATGAATAATGTCATTGATATCTCATCAGACAGATTGATTATGACATTTACACCAGCAATTACAGCATAATTAGGGTTATAACCTCAGATAACTTTGAACCCTGGTCTTACATTTGTAGTCATCAATAGCAATGGCCTTATGTTTAACATATGAGCAGACATTTTTTAGCTGTACATTGGCGAAATTAGGGGCCAAGCACTGAATTGTATTCTTCTGCTCGAGTCTAAGGCAGCCCATGGAACTGCTATCAGGAAAGTTGTGAAATTTGGCACACTGATAGAGGACAGTCCCATAATTAACCACAGCAAGTTTAAAGTATCTAACTCAAACTCTCTAGCGCCACCACTTGTCCAAAGTTTCACTATTGTTTATGCTAATAACCTTTGGCACAGAAGAATTTTTTTTCTTCTGAATCCTTGACTCATGGCCCAGTCAAATGTAGTCTATTATTAAAAAAACATAAGGTTTAGTTTTTTTGCTAAATTTAATTGTTTGAGAAAACCTACTTTTCCTAACTCGCTCACCAAAATTGGCTCAGATCATCTTCAGACCACGATGGCAAAACGTTATGGAATTCAAGTCGATTCATCAAACTGTTTTTGAATAACGGACAAATGAATTCTACGAAAAGAACACAAAAATGGATGTGAGGCTATATCTCTGCAACGGTTTAGTGTATTGAGACCAAACTTGGTGTGTTTTATAAGAACCGTGGCCTGAGGCTACCTGCAGTGATTTGGCCCTGTGCCACCTAGTGCTCAGGAGATACAAAAATGCCTATTTTTGCTTTTCATTAGTGTTCGTTCTATTTATTTCGAGAAGATGTCTTTGCATCTTATGAATTGAAAATATAATACATAGCTTTTATGAAAAATAGAGCACACAAGAATTACAATATATTTAAAACAATATATACAATATAAAATGGTAATTTTTAATACATTTCTATACAATTTTAAACAATCGAACAAAGAAACCTTAAGATGTTAAATTGTATTTAAAGTATCTAAGTTTAAGCTTAAATTATGTTTAAAGAGTGTGTATATATATAGTGTTTTAAATCATATAAAAATGTATTGTAAATAACTTTCGTAAAATGATCTATAGATGTTAAAATCTATGATGATAAATTTAGTGAGCATGTTCTCTTTGTAAATGTGTTGTGATATTTGCATCAAATCTGGTGATTTTGTGCCCTATACTGAATGCCTGGAAACTGGGATAGTCATTCATTGGAATCGAAACTTTACAGTTCCTCTGAATGAATGAGATATCAATGACATTTTCAGATGGATTGATTATGACATTTACACCAGCAATTACAGCATAATTAGGGTTATAACTTTGGATAACTTTGAACCTTGGTCTTACATTTGGACTTATTTTTAACATATGAGCAGACATTTGTAACTTAAATGCGCAAGGCCTGATTTGTATCCATTTTTTTAGCTGTACATTGGCGAAATTAGGGGCCAAGCACTGAAGTGTTCCTATTATTACTATTCTTCTTCCACTCGAATCTATAGCTGCCCATGGAACAGCTAGCGGGAAAGTTGTGAAATTTGGCACATTGATAGAGGATAGCCCAATAATTAACCACAGCAAGTTTGCAGTCTCTAACTCAAACTCTCTAGTGCTACCACTTGTCCAAAGTTGCACTTGTGTTTATGCTAACTTTTAAACCATAAGGCACAGAAGGAACAGTTTTTTCTTCTTCTTGCCTCCAAATTCCAAGTGCAAAATTCAAAAATTGTAAGGTTTAGTTTTTTTTTTGCTATTTTTAATTGTTCGAAAAACCTACTTTTTCAGACTCATCCTAGATGGTTGGTCTGATTTTCAGCAAAATTGGCTCAGATCATCTTCAGACCATGATGGCACAAAGTTGTGGAATTCAAGTTGATTCGTCAAACCTTTTTCAAATAACGGACGAATGAAGTCTATGAAAGCACACAAAAATGGATGTGAAGCTATATCTCCGCAACAGTGTGGTTTACTGAGACCAAACTTGGTGTGTGTTATAACAAGCATGATCCGAGGCTACCTGCATTGTTTTGGCACATTGCCACTTAGTGGTCAGGAGATACGAAAAATATATCTTATGCTTATAACTTCTCAATGGTTTGGCCAAAAATCTTGAAACCGGGCTCATTAGATTTGGATGAGCATGCGTAGTTGAACCATTTTGAATTTTGTCATAAAAGACATAGACTCACATCTATTTTTGTGCAATTTTCATAGAATTCATTTGTGCGTTATTCGAGAACGGTTTGTAGCCTGGGTTTCCCCATCCTGCCTTGCGCAGCACGATTTTATTCACGCTGCTAGTCAGTCTGGAAACCATGGACCTAATTTTCACCTAAGATAAGGAACCAATCACAGAACGGGGAGGGAGCAGCAAGACGATGACGTATTCTATGCGACTCACCGAAGCAGTTTGTTACTTTGGATCCAGCATGGTAGCAGACGCGAAGTTATCTTTCGTGTCTACACCGGACGCGAGCGGCGTGACCAGACGCGACAAATGACATTAGAACCTATTATGCTGTCTACACTGAATGCGGCGCGACGCGGCCCGACAGTAATCTGCTGCCGCGTTCTATTTATGACGTGCTCACACAAAGTTTAAATGATTTGCAACGGTCGCCTTGTCGCGTCCAGTGTAGACAGACTTTAGCTGTTGCGGCGCGGCAACTGTCGCGTCCGGTGTAGACACGGTGTAGTTTAGAACGCAAGTTTATTTTGAAAAAAGAGCAACTTTTGGCGTTCGCTCTACATACGTCATCCGGTATAATTGAAACGATTGGCTATGAGCTACGCACAGGCGCATTTGATAGACATTCATATCGCCCAATAAACGGCTCTGGGCATTCGTAAACCACGCCTCAAATACGAGAAAATGAACATGTGGTTCCCAGACCACGAATCATGACGAAGTCATAACGTGGTCTGGCGATAGCCAGGCTAAACGGTTTGACTAATCAACTTGAATTTTATAACTTTTTGCCAGCATGGTCTGAAGATGATCTGAGCCAATTTGGTGAAAATCGGACAAACCGTCTAGGACGAGTTAGAAAAAGTAGGTTTTACGAATTATCAAAAATAGAAAAAAAAAACTAAACCTTACGATTTTTTTCAATTTGGACTTCATTCGACTCAGCGCCAAGGATTCAGAGAAAGACCTTTTCCTTCTAGATTCAGAGAAAGACCTTTTCCTTCTAGACCTTACAGTTCAAAAGTTATTAGCATAAAATAGGCCTAATAGTAAATTTGACAAGTGGTGGCGCTAGAGGGTTTGAGTTAGAGACTCCAAACTTGCTATGGTTAATGCTAAAACTGTTGTCTATTAGTGTGCCAAATTTTACAACTTTCCCACAATCGGTTCTATATAGGATTCCATAGACTTCAAGAGCGGATGAAAAAGAACGCCAATGGATACTAGTTGTGCACTCAAAGTTTACTAATTTTATACTTAGACTATACTTTTATATACTAGAAAGTGGGCCAATTTAGTCTCAAAGAGTATTGAAATAGTACACTTACAAGTAGTTAAAATTGTTAAAACTATACCTGAACTTTACTTAAGTATACCTAAAATAAACTTGAAGTATACTTTTTTGGTAAGGGTTCTCCAATCTCATCATGGGCTGTAATTGTGTGGACTGAAATCTATTAAACAATTTCTGAAGCTTCTAGATATTAAGGGGACTTCAACCTCACTTTACTGTGTTTTCACAGACTCGAGATGCTAACGTGGCTGGACAGCAAGAGTTAGCAGTGCACAGCTCCAGAGCTGCATTGATCCTGAACAATGTCGCTTTCATCTTGGGCATTCTGATCTACATTGGGCTCACGGTCTACCTACTTTATGTGTATGGCGTATTTGAATGAACAGATGTTGTATTCTAATTCAAATGCACATAATCATACTGTAATTCATCAATGACTTTGTGGGACAAATGACTTTCTAAAGAAATAATAGTGTATGTTTGTTTTACTTGTTGTCAGATTGATCTGTAAGCTGTATGATTGTCTGTACATTAAGCCCTAATGAAACTACAAATATAATCTCTGCAAGTCCTTTCTTTTAAATTACACATCAAAATAAGGCATTTAAATAAAATGACAGCAAATTAGCATAAATAGCACAGCCTGTACTATTATTTCAGTGAATTATAACTACTAAGCATTTTATGATTGGAAGGAAAATTAAATAAAATGCAGCATATTATAAATGATTAAATTACAGTCTTATCTAGTCTTGTTTTACTGCACTCCTTGATGCCGAACATGTTTCTGTTGCAAACCGGATGTCAGAGGTTCATTGCACTTTGTACAAGGTACAAACATACTGTTGTTTCTGTGATGTTCACTAGAGGGCAGCAATGTCATGTGACATTCAGTATCCTCTGCAAAAGTTTTACAGTGCAGATTACCTTGTAAACTGTGTAAACAGATTTTTTTTAGTCACACCATTGAGAAAAACAAGAAAGTGTTTTTCATGTTCATATTCATGCCACATAGTAAAGAGCAGTTTCTTTCATTGAAATCAAGCACAGTAAAGTTGACGAACATCCCAAAACGGCATCTATAACAAGCTTGAAACAAACTGCTAATTACCATTAAACACAAAATGCATGTACACAGTGTGTTCTTTCATTCATTTGTAGCATGCTTTGCATGTTTTTATTAACAGTTTGCTTAAACAGGCCAATAAATGACCATTAACTACTTTTTTATTCTTCTTAAATGTGTTATTAAATTTAAAAATGTTCCCTTAACATTCACACACATAAAAAAAAAAACTGAAATAATTGTATAATTTCAGAACAACTTATAGCATAGATTTGTTAGGGTGGAGGCTGAGTGATTTTACAGAAGACAATGAGTAGGTCCTGACACCTATAGAGTTTCCAATAGAGTTTAGAAGGTCTATAAATGCCGATCCCAATGCATCTTTATCATTATCTATATAACTAATAAAATCATTAACCACTAAGACTTTATCTGCAGTGAGCACTAATTCAGATTAAAAAATTGCTAATTCTTTGATAAAGTCTGCATGGTGCCCTGGTGGCCTGTAAACGGTAGCCAGTAATAAACAGGGATTTATCATTAACAGTTAATAAACTAGATAATGTTACAAAAGGCACCATTACTTCAAATGATTATACTTAAACCCTGACCTCTGAGAAATACTGAAAATGTTAGTATAAAATGTAGCAACAGCTTCCCTTAAATTTTTGGATGCGGCTCATGTTTAGAACAATACTACATGCCTTAAGAAGTCAAAAGTAAGACATAATTAAGTCATAATTACAAGATAAAAAATCTAATTATGTGATATAAAGTCAAAATTATGACTTTTCAAGTCGAAACTGACTTAATGACTTTATGAACACATTGATCACAGGATAGTGGTCTAATGATAAACGGGACATTCTAAAGCAAATTAATTTATCTTAAAACAATTTGGAGTTCAATACACACCTTATTAATAAAGCATACTATTTACAGGCAAGCAGAACATACCCCAGAAGAGTTGCACATTAAGTGTAGAAAAAAAAAAATCTTGTAGTTTATCTCATAATTAAGTCATAATTTTGACTTTTTATCTGAAAACATCTACTTTTTAAGTCATAAATTTTTATCTATTAAGACTAAAGTCATAATTTCGACTGAAGCCAATTTTAACTTTTTTCTTGTAATTACGACCTAAATCATAATATCAACTTTTTCATCTCATAATTTTGAAATTTTTAAATCATAATTTTGAGTGTTTATCTCGTAATTTACAACTTAAGTCATCACTTTGACTTTTTTATCTCATAATTTTGATTTAAGCCCATTTTGACTTTTTATCTTGCAATTATGACTTAAATCATAATTTCAACTTTTTAAGTCATAATTTAGAGTTTTTGTCTCGTAATTACGACTTAAGTCAGCACTTCGACTTTTTATCTCGAAATTTCGACTGAAGCCCATTTTGACTTTTTATCTTGTAATTGTGACCTAAATCATAATATCAACTTTTTCATCTCATAATTTTGACATTTTCAGTCATAATTTTGAGAATTTATCTCGTAATTACGACTTAAATCATCACTTCGACTTTTTATCTCATAATTTAGATTTTATCTCGTAATTATGACTGAAGTCAGCACTTCCACTTTTTCTCATAATTTCGATTTAAGCCAATTTTCGACATTTATCTTGTAATCATGACTTAAATCATAATTGTAACTTTTTATTTCATAATTTCGCCTTAAGCCAATTTAGAATTTTCATCCTGTTATTATGATTTAAGTCAAGATTTCAACTTTTTTTCTCTCAAAATTTCGACTTTTTAAGTCATAATTTTGCCTTTTTATCTCATAATCTTGACTTTAAAGTCATAATTTCAATTTAGTAAATTAGAATTTCCACTTCTTTCTCATAATTATGACTTCGCGTCATAATTTCGATTTTTCATCTCATAATAATTTCAGCTTTTTAAGCCATGATTTTTTTTTCTTACATGGCAGAAATGGGCTTCCATACTTGTTTATCTGTAATACATCTTTTTTTTTTATATCTGTAATATAACTCGTTGCATTTGGGAACAAAAATGAAGTTCTTAAGGTGAATACATACCTTGACTCGAGGTGTAAAACAACAAAAAAACAAAGTCAAGAACCTTGGTGTGATTCTAGAGTCAGACGTTAAGTTTTAGTAGTCATGTCAAAGCAATAACTAAATTAGCATACTATTTATATTAGATTTATGTTGAAAACGTGTGGCGCTGTTAAGTGCAGGAAATTCTTTTAATTTCAATGCAACTGGCCCCTGATCTCAATCTAATCTCATGTTTTACCTCAGAACAGTCGCATATACTAGCCTTCCCCAATTACTGACAAGTAAATTTGGGCTAAAATACTGAATGATTTGACATTCTCTTTGGCATCAACAACAAAAGATATGGGAAATGTTTTCTCCTCCCTTGCATGTTTTGCTATTTTAAGCAAATCTACATCCAACCTATTCTTATCTATCAGTTTGTCGAAGCTCATGCAAATGTCAACACAGACAGACTGTGTGACACCCTCATCTTTAAAACCCATAAGCAAAATTACAAAACCACTTCCTGTCAGATTCCTGCCAATCTATATCACCATCATCAAACAAAGTTCATAGAAGCACAAGACTGACTGCAGATTAACCAGGAGCATCTCAGTTAACAAGGGAGAAAAACCATCAAGATCCTTAAGTATACTTACAGGAGAACAAGAGAAGAAATGGACAATCAAACACCAACAGTCGGAAAAATAAACCCTGCATTCACTGGCCCTCAGAATGAACCGGATCAATCGGAGAAGACCAACATGGGACAGCTTGAGCCACCACCATACCATCCAAATGCAGGATACCAGGTCCCAAGTACCAATCCGAACCCTTCTGGATATCCAAACCAGACATACGGAGCTCCAGGAGGCCCTCAGGGCCCATATACCCAACAGCCATTGCAAGGGATGTCTGTGTATCCCCAAGTAGTGTATGTTGGTCAAACTGGGATGGCCATTCAGCCCACTGTGCTTGTGATGCCAATGGTTGCTGCAGTGCCAGATTACATGTTCTACTCCATCTTTACCATGCTGTGCTGCTGTTTACCTCTGGGCATCACTGCTGTCGTCTACTCGTGCTACGTAAGTATTCATGAGTTTATTGAAGAATAAACAGTTCTGCACACTGTCCACTGTTGCATGCATGAATCAAATTTCATTAGTATAACCCTGGTAATTTTCTGAAGTCACCTGAACACTGAATGTTTAATAAAAAAAATTAGGTGACTATCTACTAACCAAATAGGGTTGCACGATTATGACAAATATCATAATTGTCGATTATTCCCTTGAAATTGTTATTGCGGTTATTAAAGGGATAGTTCACCCAAAAATTAAAATTTGATGTTTATCTGCTTACCCCCAGGGCATCCAAGATGTAGATGACTTTGTTTCCTCAGTAGAGGAAAACTATCCCTTTAATTACGATTATCTCAATTCACATTGATTGATGTTTTTAATAGCTTTATACCATTGTTTGAAGCAACTGCATGCCATCATTCTATATATATATATATATATATATATAAAAAAAAACAAGCTGAAAACACTCTTCCTGAAATTGTTTTATTGCTTTTTGTCATTGACATTTGGTTTGGTTTCTTTGAATAAAAAAAGTCAAAATATGCAGCATGCGTAGGGATACGCCGGTATCAATTTACATGTTGCGAATAATTGATAATACTTTTATCATGGTATACAGTATTATCATGATACTGAAATTTATTTGCAAAAAAGTGATGTTGTAATAGTTTTAATAACTATTTTACATACATATAAATACAATAAAGCAATACACAAAAATATATAAAGTTAAAAAATGTACACAGATTAATGTGCGAAAGAATTATAAAGACCAATAGGTAGCACTTTACAGTACGATCTCTTAGTTAATGCATTCATATTCAAAATGAGCAATAGCTACATTTGCTACATAAGTTATTAATCTCAGTTAAAAAAAAATTCAACTCTTACTTCATGTTAGCTTATTAAATAACACAGTTGCAACTTTTGATTTTAACAATTTGGTATTAAATATTGGAATTACCTAAGATTAATGAATGTTTAGAAAAAAAATTTCACTGGCAGTTTATGTGTATAGCCTATTAAGTCTAACTATTTAAGTATTTGGCGTTGTGATGAACACCATAGCAAATACACAGGGGCGTAGCAACCGGGGGGGACGGGGGGGACATGTCCCCCACACTTTTTTTGACCTAGCACCAATATTTCCGCCATTGTTCACTGATTTGTTACTTAGATTTGAGTGAACTAACATTCAGCCAATCACAGCGCAAATCTCTTGGGTGTCCTCAAATTGCCACTTTGGTGCTGTAAAATTCCCATTGTTCTTCTATTTAGAATTTATTATACTGTATGAACATCACCATACTGTCCCCCCCACTTTTAAATTGGCTGCTCCGCCCCTGCAAATACACAACACTTTTCAGAAACTAAAAGCTGTTTTGTTTACAGGGTTTCTGAGGTAACAGCTGCATTATTTCTAGCGCCATCTGCTGTCAGAGAATAAAAGCGCACTTTCATCCAAAGCGTCTCTCATGTGTTTCGCCATGCGCTTCTCATCCATGCTTGTTTACATCAGAGTGCACTGATGTCTTTGACGCAGCATACAGTGGTCTTGTGCATTGTGACCAGTTGATGGGAAAAGTTTTCTTAAAATGCATTCATAATTGTGAATAATTTGTTATGATGAATTATTCTACGTATTTTGATGTGCCCACGATAACGATATCGATTCGCCTTTTACAACATGACATGCTCTAAACATGCCTCTTAAGCATGCAGAATAATAAAAAAAATTTTTTTTTAGTAATCGCGGCATCCACAATCGTGATCGCGATTAGAAATTCGATTAATTGTGCAGCCCTATAACCGACTGCCAGAATAACAGGTGCATTAATCTTCTAATGAGCTACAATTATGGGCTGGAATCTACTTCAGGGGGTTTTCAAAATCACTTTTTGTTTTCACAGACTCGAAACGCTAACTTGGCTGGACAGCGAGAGGTAGCGACAAGCAGCTCCAGAGTGGCGTTTATCCTGAACAATGTGGCTCTTGGTGTCGGCCTCACAATCAGCGTAGTGTTTATTGCTATCATACTTACACTTAGAGTTCACTGAACAGATGTTGTTCTGCATCTAATGCATACTGTAACCAATGACCAAGGATTTGAAAAGAAAAGACAGATATTTTCCAAACCCGAGGAAATAATCCAATGTTTTATCTTATGTTTAATTACTTGCTGTATTTAAAGAAGTTTACTTCCAGAAACAAAATGTACAGATAATTTACTCACCCCCTTTTCATCCAAGATGTTCACGTCTTTCTTTCCTCAGTCGTAAAGAAATTATGTTTTTTGAGGAAAACATTTCAGGATTTTTCTCCATATAGTGGACTTCAAAATGCAGTTTAAATGCAGCTTCAAAAGGCTCTAAACGATCCCAGCCAAAGAAGGAGCATCTTATCTAGTGAAAAGAGCAGTTATTTTCAAAAAAAGAAGATACTTTCTATACTTTTTAACCTCGAATGCTTGTCTTGTCTAGCTCTGTGTGAACTATGTGTATTCCAGTTCAAGACAGTCGAAAAACTCTCATCTAATTTTTCCTCCAACTTTAAAATCGCCCAACATCACTGCAGAAGTACTGACCCAGTTTTTACAAAGTGAACATGCAAAGATCATCAAACATCCTTTACGTAAAAAAGGTGAAACAGCAATGTAAAATGATTTTGTATGAGGTTGTAGAAGAAAATGAGATGGGAGTTTTTTGACCTACCCTAACTGTCACAGAGTTCACACAGAGCTAGACAAAATGAGCATTTGAGGTTAAAAAAGTATCTAAATTGTATTATTTTTTTCTTGGATGACAAAGGGGTGAGTAAATTATCTGTAAATTTTGTTTCTGGAAGTGAACTTCTTTATATCTATATGATTAGCAGAAATTAAACTGCTTTTCACTTAGTGCTGACTTAAAATGTTTTGAAATTACACATATATCATAAAAGCAAAGTATGTTTTCTAATGGCAATTGCAAGTAAATCATGGTTTGATCTGCTTATTATGTCCTTGTTAAATGTGCTCTAATATGCACACATCAGTGCAATGGTTTGTTTAGGTAAAGTTTATAATTGTTGGGTTTTTCAGGTGTAGGTCTGGATATGGAAACATATGAGCTATTTTATGATCTTAAGTAGCACAGTGGCACGAATAAGTGTTATTTCTGGTAAAGAAACATCTGATCATTTGGACTGGAGAGGAATAATGTGCAGCACATTTGTCAATCATTGAATGACAGTCTTATCTAATTCTGTTTTTCAATATTCCTTGATGGCAAACCAAATTAACAGATTTTTCATCAGACAGTAGGATGAAATTAAGTTTGTAACTTAATTTCAGCACATTTCTGATGTAACACTGTGCTCATAGGCTTTTTATTTTTGATTTGCACTGTATGAGCTACCAAACAACAGCAGTTCCTGAAGTAAATTTAGACGGGGCAGATTATATCTTGACTATTTGACTAATGGTTACTTTCAATATTTTTTTTTATATTCAAATGGAAAACACGTTTGGCAGAGGTTTAGTGTCTAGTGAGTAATTCAGCCAGAGGGTGGCGCTCCAATGTTAAATTACAGGCTCCTCATATACACATATATTTGACCCTGAACCACAAAACCAGCTGTAAGGGTAAAATAAATAAGCTTTCCATTGATGTATGGTTTGTGAGGATAGGACAATATTTGGCTGAGATTTGAAAATCTGGAATCTGAGGGTGCAAAAAAAATCGAAATACTGAGAAAATCGCCTTAAAAGTTGTTCTTAGCAATGCACATTACTAATCAAAAATGAAGTTTTGATATATTTACAGTAGAAAATTTTACAAAATATCTTCATGGAACGTGATCTTTACTATCCTAATGAGTTTTAGCAATTGGCATAAAAGAAAAAGCGATAATTGTGACCCATATAATGTATTTTTGCCTATTGCTACAAATATACCAGACTACGTAAGACTACTTAACCAAGTAACTAAGCAAAACACATAATTCACAGGTTATTTTTAATTTTTAATTAGTTTTTTCATATTGTTTATTATTAAATTTATCTTTATCAGTTGTTCTTTCACAGTTGTTTCACAGATATTTTGCATATTCCTATTTATTTAGGCTATTCAAGAGCACCCCATACCTTGAGCTCTTGTTTATATGAAGCTTTGGGCTTTTGATCACATCTTTATGTGTAGATAAGAGCTGTTGATAGCTTTGTAAAAGTTTTGCTGGCAGTTTGTCAATGGTTTATTGGAAGCTGTCTAATTCTGTTATCCTTGGTTGGTACGATTTTTTTATCTAGTGCTCACCACTACTGCATTTATTTGATTAAAAATACTGTAAAAATATCATTTTTTTATGTGAATCTATTTTTTGTCTTTTTATGTGAATATATACTGTAATTGACTGCTGTAATCTCAGCATCATTACTCCAGTCTTCAGTGTCACATGATCCTTCAGAAATCATTGTAATATGCTGATCTGCTGCTTAAAAACTTTTCTAAATATTACCAATTTTGAAAACAGCCTTACTTTGAATTCCCAGTGGCAGTTTCCACAGGATTAAAAAGATAGTAGCAGTGGACGATGGGCTGTATTCACTGTATTACACATGCATTTCTGTAAATTTTTAATTTCAGGTCTTTAATTTTGATGGTCTGGACAGCATGCTCTTCTAACACTAACCAGTCAGAGCTTCCAGCAGAGTATACATTTCTTTTAGTACTATGAAAATGATGATTTCATTGACTTTAATGATCATCACTGTTAAGTCTGAGTACTCTAGTACTCATGCACATCCCTATTAAACACATATGGTTTAAGTTAAATGTTTACATACACCTTTGCAGAATCTGCAAAATGTTAATTATTTTCCAAAATAAGAGGGATCATACAAAATGCATGTTATTTTTTATTTAGCACTGACCTGAATAAGATATTTTACATATAGTCCACAACTGAAAATAATAGTTGGATTTATAAAAATGACCCTTTTCTAAAGTTTACATACACTTGATTTCTAATACTGTGTTGTTACCTGAATGATCAGTTGAAGTTGAATCAACAGTTGAAGTCAAAAGTTCACAGTTTACTGTATGCTTTTGAGATCCATCTTTTTACCTTGAGGACAACTGAGGAACTAAATTTTTCTTATTTTGTCTAAATTATATATATATATATATATATATAGATTTTTTTTTTTCATTTAGTACTGCCCTTCAGAAGCTACAGAAGATACTTACATGTTTCCCTGAAGACAAAATAAGTTAAATTTACCCTGATTTTCTTAAAATTCAGAAAGTTTTCACCTTGCGGCTCTTAATGCATGTTTTTTCCTTCTGGAGCATCAGTGAGAGTTTCAACCTTCTGTAATAGTTGCATATGAGTCCCTCAGTTGTCCTCAGTGTGAAAAGATGGATCTCAAAATTATACAGTCATTGTTGGAAAGGGTTCAACTTCACAAAAACGATGAAAAACCAAATAATTTGTGAAACCTGAAGAATTTTTCTGAAGAACAGCAGGCAGTTTAACTGTTCAGCACAAACAAGGGACTCATAACCAACTCACTAAACAAAAAACCTAGCTGGGGATAATTCAGGCAACAACACAGTATTAAGAATCAAGTGTACGTAAACTTTTAAACAGCATTTTGTATAATCCCTCTTATTTTGGTAAATAATTCAGATTTTGCAGATTCGGCAAGGTGTATGTAAACTTTTGACTTCAACTGTATACACATTATCAAGGTATAATGTATACAGCGCTGATGTATAATGTAAATGCAATAAACAATTTAATCATACATATTGTCAAGTCTTGTTACTTTTATTTTATATATGTTTTCAATATTATTTCATAAACAAACCTATTAAAGAAAATGTATAGTATGATGTGAAGACATTGATCTGGAAGAAATGGGGCCTTAAGGCGAGACACTGCAGGTAGAAATTTTAACTAATAGTTATCACCTTGCTTACCCAGATGATTGATTACATCGATAATTGCAAACAATTTTTGCATTACAAGTTTTCTAAAATGTTTGGTTTAAATATGCAAAAGGCATTATTTAATGAAACATGCTAATTTTTTGCATACATTTCTAGTAAAAAATCTAAACCCTGAATGAAGTCAGTTTAAATTTTTTTTTTGCTTTTTTTGACATATTAGAGTCAAAACATAGAACGGACAGGAAACACTATTTTTTAAATCATTTTTGGGAGAATAAAATGTATAAAATCAAGCAAATCATATGTGACCCTGGACCACAAAACCAGTCATAAGGTTAAATTTCACAAAACTGAGATATATACATCATATGAAAGCTCAATAAATAAGCTTTCTATTGATGTATAGTTTGTTAGGATAGGACAATATTTGGCCGAGATACAACTATTTGAAAATCTAGAATCTGAGGGTGCAAAAAAATCAAAATACTGAGAAAATCACCTTTAAAGTTGTCCAAATTAAGTTCTTAGCAATGCATATTACTAATCAAAAATTACATTTTGATATATTTACAGTAGGAATTTTACAAAAAAACTTAATGTAACATGATCTTTACTTAATTTCCTAATGATTTTTGACATAAAAGAAAAATCAATAATTTTGACCCATACAATGTATTTTTGGCTATTGCTACAAATATACCCCAGCGACTTAAGACTGGTTTTGTGGTCCAGGGTCACATATGTGGCTTATAAATATGTTTCCTAATTTGTACAAAATCATGCACATGAAACAATACTTTGTCCCTTTGTTCCTTTGACTGATATCAAATAATATCAAACATGACATTTTCATAACTTAACGAACATCAGCAAAATGTTCTTATACATTTTTATAAGGAGTAGGTCCTGACACGTGTTCTCTAACTCCAATAGAGTTTAGAAAGTCGATAAATGCTGATACCAATGTATCTTCATCATTATCTACACAGATAATAATTATCACTAACATCTAAGACTTTATCTGCAGGCAGCACTAACTCAGATAGAAAATCAGCCAATTCTTTGATATAGTCTGTGCGGTGCCCTGGTCGCTCGTATACAGTAGCCAGTACAAACGTCACAAGGGATTTAATATTAACACTTATTACTTTAAAAAGATGTTACATAAAGCACCATTACTTAACGTACATTTGTTATTACATAACGAATTATACTTGAAAGTGATACCAGACCGCTGAGAAATGCTACCCCTTTACCTTTTGGACGTGGCACAGGTTTCTTAGTAGGTGTGTCTGAATCGATGGCCATCATCATCTCAGCCAGGCAGAACTGAGACATGTCCTCTAGGATACGATAACCAAACATATTTAGTGATGTCAGTAGATCTCCAGCAACTACACAACTGAATCATTCTCACTCAATCAACTATTCATCTGCTTCTCCCATTTGCTCTTTTAACATTGACTATTACTCTATATAGACTGTAATCAGATACAAACACTATTCATCACAACATACTGATAAATTTAACATTCACTTCAATGGTATTAGGGGAAGATTTCAAATGATTTGTTATTGAACTGTCACCAACTGAGCTTCAGTGCTCAAACTATTTCAAATATGTGACCCTGGACCACAAAACCAGTCTTAAGTCGCTGGGGTATATTTGTAGCAATAGCCAAAAATACATTGCATGGGTCAAAATTTTTGATTTTTCTTTTATGTCAAAAATCATTAAGAAATTAAGTAAAGTTCATGTTCCATGAAGATTTTTTGTAAAATTCCTACTGTAAACCTATCAAAATGTAATTTTTGATTTGTAATATGCATTGTTAAGAACCTAATTTGGACAGCTTTAAAGGTGATTTTCTCAGTCTTTTTGATTTCAAATAGATGTATCTCAGTCAAATATTGTCCTATCCTAACAAACCATACATCAATAGAAAGCTTATTTATTGAGCTTTCATATGATGTATATATCTCAGTTTTGTCAAATTTAACCTTATGACTGGTTTTGTGGTCCAGGGTCACATATAGCGAATTAATCTACAAACTCCATCATAATGCACATTGCACAATGTTTAAATCTAACATATAGTTTGAGGTACAGCTCTTCATAGCTCATTTCACTATAGTTACCTCATTGACTGGTTAGATTTGTGTTGGACGTCTTTGACGTTTGAAAGCCGTTATACTTGGAATACTAATATGGATATTTTATTCATAAAACCCATACTTTTTCACTTATTTCAGTTAAATCTCATAAAACTAGCGAGCTAAGCCAGTAGTAGTACTGACAGTGTTGTACAAACATGGCAAAAGGAACGAAAACTGGGCGAACAACTTCGATCATTCGGTTCAAGCTATCAAAAACAAGCTCAAAAGAGCCATTTATTTTAGAACTTCGACATTATTTGTAATGATTTTAAAAAGCACACAGTGATGGGTGAAACAGAGTTTATCGAAAGTCTGAATCAGTTAAACTGTCCGAAAATGCGCCTGAAACGGATTGTGCACCACGAATCATTTAATTCAGATCATGTGTTTCGGAGCATCTATTGTAATCATTTGATTAAGAGCGGAAATTCTGAGCAGGTTTGTGAATATTTTGATTCAGATCGGAATTTTGGAG
This sequence comes from Garra rufa, assembly GCF_049309525.1. NCBI lineage: Eukaryota > Metazoa > Chordata > Actinopteri > Cypriniformes > Cyprinidae > Garra > Garra rufa. The sequence goes on along the minus strand of NC_133380.1, from coordinate 3,175,556 downwards.
TGTGTATCATGAATCAGTTGATTCAGATTGGAACTTTGGAGCAGGTTTGAATCTTTTGACTCAGATCTGGACTTCAGAGCACGTGTCATGAATCATTTGATTCAGAAAGGAACTTCAGAGCAATTTCATGAATTATTTGATTTGGATGGGAACTTCGGAAGCATGTATCATGAATCATTTGATTCAGAACAAAACTTTGGAGCAGGTTTGTGAATTATTTGATTTAGTTCGGAGCTTTGGAGAGCATGTCATAAATCATTTTATTCAGATTGGAACTTCAGAGTGCATATAGTTAATCATTAGATTCGGAACTTCGGAGCAGTTTCATGAATGGTTTGATTTGGATGGGAACTTCGGAGCATATATCGTGAATCATCTGATTCAAATGGAACTTTGGAGTGGGTTTGTAAATCATATTGTGTATATCGGAACCTCTGAGTGTGTGTCAGCGCATCAACAAAATTTCTGAACTTCTTTACCGTAGTTCTTGATGCCAAACCAGCACAGCACTTGATTTTATAATCTATAGAATGAAATAAAGTTTATAACTTGAAGACCTTCAAACTTGTAGTGTTTTTCTGATGCAAACAGAATGTCAGAGGTGTGTCTTCAGATGAACTCTTCACTGCGCTCAAAAGGCTTTCACTTGCCTTGCATTGCACGTTTTGTCTCAATCGTGAATCATTTTTTAATCAGGAAAAATTCAGGTAACCTGAGTGACTTTTTGACAGCCAACTCAGTGTCAAACAGTAGCTGTTTACTTGAATTCACCCTAATAAACCATAGCTACAGCTACTACTGAGACTAAAAAAAAAAATCAATTTGCAAAAATATATCAGAATAAATCAGAACTGATATTTGAAAGAATAAAGCTTTCAAAAAACATAAATACACAGCACGTGGAAAAATGAGATTCATTGATGATTCATACAGTATTATGTATTAATACAGTTTGGTGTTTGCTTTTAAAAAGCCTGGAATGATTCCTTGATGTGACAGCGAACATTTCCTCATGAAGAATGAAGACTCAATGCAGCTTACAAATATGTTTCGTCGGTTTAGAAAAATCATGCACATGAAACAATAATTTGTTCCTTTGTTCCTCTTACTAATATCAAATAATTTAGAAAATGAATGTCAGCAAAAGATAACAATTTTTTTAGGAGGAGGCTGAGTGCGTTTAGAGAAGATGTTATTTACCTCTCCACGCTTCAGTATAAAATGATAAGCAGGTCCTGACACGTGTTCTCTAACTCCAATAGAGTTTTGAGTCTATAAATGCTGATACCAATGTATCTTTATCATTATGTACACAGATACTGAAATCACCAACATCTAAGACTTTATCTGCAGCCAGCACTAACTCAGATAGAAAATCAGCCAATTCTTTGATATAGTCTGTGCGTTACCCTGGTCGCTCGTATACAGTAGCCAATACAAGCGTCACAAGGGATTTAACATTAACACTTATTACATTGAAAAATGTTACATAAAGCATCATTACTTAACATACATTTGTTCTTACATAACAAATTATACTTGAAAGTGACCTCTGAGAAAACTGTAGCAACACCTCTCCCTTTACCTTTTGGATGTGGCACAGGTTTATAACAGTAATTTAAAGTCATGTAAATATCTAGTTTTAGCCAAGATTCTGTGAATTAAGCTACAAATTCGATCATAATGCACGTTTCCATCTAACGTGTATTTTGAGCTGCAGCTCGTTATATTAATGAAGTGTTTCACTAGTTAGCACTAGCAGTAAACCGGTTAGCATAACTTACCTCAACTGAATATGTTCGGAGATTTGTTTATTGTCTTCGACGTTAACGGCAGTATCTTCGGAATGGAAATACATATTTTATTTGTTTTGCACTTATTTCAGTTAATCACATAAAACTAGCAAGCTAAGTCAGTAGTAGTACTGACGGCGTCGTGTAAACACGGCTGAAGACGATGTGGAAAAAAGCAACAGACGAACTGAATCAGTTGAGTGAGTCATTTACGCTGGGATCGCTCTGATTGATTCAAACTCGTGACTTTTATTATTCAGTTCAAGCGATTCACTAGCAAAAACAAGTTCAAAAGAGACATTTATTTTAGAATTCCGACATTGCTTGAATTTAGGACTGTTTCGAAGCGCTCCAATCAGATCGCGTATATCGCGAGTCAATTGATTCAGTTTGGAACTTCGAAGCTGATTCGCGAATCATCTGATTTTGATCGTGATTTCGGGATTCGATTGAAACTTTGGAGCAGGTTTGCAAATCATTTGATTCAGATTGGGACTTCGGAGTGGGTTGGTGATTCTTTTGATTCAGATCGGAACTATGGAGCGGATTCACGAATCATTTGATTCAGATTGGAACTTTGAAGATGATTCGTGAATCATTTGATTCAGATCGGGACTTCAGAGTGGGTTTCACGAATCATTTGATATAGATCGGAAATTCGGAGCCGATTCACAAATCATTTGATTCAGACTGGGACTTCAGAGCGGGCTGGCGATTCTTTTAATTCAGATCAGAATTTCAAAGCTGATTTGTGAATCATTTGATTCAGATCCGGACTTCAGAGTGGGTTCGCGAATCATTTGATTCGGATCAGAACTTCGGAGCTGATTCGTGAATCATTTCAAATTGGGACTTTGGAGCGGGTTGGTGATTCTTTTGATTCAGATCAGAATTTTGGAGCTGATTTGCAAATCATTTGATTCAGATCGGGGCTTCAGTGTGGGTTCGCGAATCATTTGATTCTGAATCAATGAACTAAATCAAATGATTCGCTATTCGATATCCCAAACTGAATCTGATTCAGTTCAGGATTTCAAATAGCGAATCATTTGATTCAGTTCGGGAGCGTGTATAGCAAATCTTTTTTCTGATTTGACAGTACAAAACATCAAATTATTAAGGCAGTACAGTTATAGAAACAAAACTAAGAACGGAAGAAAGTATACAAAGCAAAAGAATAAAAGTAATAGACCTAAATTTTCACCTGAAGAGGACATATGGGATGAATACAGAGACTTCTTTAGGATTAACAGCATTTTGGATAGTTTCCATACTTGTCTAGATTAACTCTGAATAAAGAAAATGTTTAGAGTCAGTAGTTTGTTTGTTTATGTATGTGAAAGTTAGCTAGCAGGAAACGCAATTAAGTTATAATTTTCTATATTTCTCTTTTAAGTAGTCAAACAATCCAAAGAAAACCTCTTTAAAACAAAAAGTAAAGTCACTTGCAAAATGAGATTGGATGAACATTAAAATACCAGACCATAATTGTGGGTACATCTGGGAAAAAGTCAAGTCACCTTTATTTCCATATGCTTGTGTCTAAGAAGCTGTACAGTATTTAACAGAAAAGCAGTGTCAATAATCCAAACTAAAAAGTGTAAAGCTCTAAAAAGAGGACAAAACAGCATTTCATTCTAAGTCAGTTCATCCTTGATTGAGTGAAATCATCTTCAAAGCGCTGGAAATGCGACTTGCTGGCGACACCTGTTGGTCAAAACCGTAATCTACAATAGGTGGCACATTCTGCATAGGCATAATATATCCACAATCATTCGAGCATTGATGGTTCTTCCTCATCTGGACCATCAGATCTGGAGACCAGCTGAGGTTTCCTCATCTGAAGACAGCATGAAGATTGTCTTGCTGGCTGAACTTCAGGCCGCAGCGCTTCTTGAAGGTTAGAAAAGTTTATTAAAGCTGCTACTTTATTACTTAAGTAGTACATAATTCATTAACCTAATGTGTGATGTATAATAATTTGGGCTGTCAATTGATTAAAATATTTTTGTTTAGAAGTGAACAATAAAGTCAAGTTGAGTCCCTTGTTTGTCCTGAACAGTTAAACTGCCCGCTGTTCTTCAGGAAAAATCCTGCAGGTCTCACAAATTCTTTGGTTTTTTGGTGCTTTTGAACCCTTTCCAACAATGACTGTATGATTTTGAGATCCATCTTTTCACACTGAGGACAACTGAGGGACTCATATGCAACTATTACAGAAGCTTCAAACACTCACTGATGCTTCAGAAGGAAAAAACATACATTAAGAGCTGGGGTTGAAAACTTTTGAAATTTGAAGATCAGGGTAAATTGAGCTTATTTTGTCTTCTGGGAAACATGTATCTTCTGTAGCTTCTAAAGGGCAGTTCTAAATTAAAGAAAATATTATATTTAGGCAAAATAAGAAAAAAGTTTTTATTCTGTTCAAAAGTTTTCACCCCCTGGCTCTTAATGCATGGGTTTTCATTCTGAAGCATCAGTGAGTGTTTGAACCTTCTGTAATAGTTGCATATGAGTCCCTCAGTTGTCCTCGAAATTATAACTTTAAAAGTCTTAATTGACTTAATGACTTAAGTCATAATTACAACAAGATAAAAGTCGAAATCATGACTTATAGAGATGAAATTATGACTTATGTCATAATTACGAGATAAGTCAAAATACAAGATAAAAAGTCAAAATTGAGAAAAAAATTTGAAATTATTAGATAAAATATAGAAATTATGACAAAGTAATAATTACTAGATAAAAAGTCTAAATTATGACTTAAGTCATAATTACAAGATAAAAAGTTGAATTTAGGAGTAAAGTCGAAATGATAACTTATAAAGTGAAAATTATGACTTTAAAAGTTGTAATTACGAGATAAATCTAAATTATGACTTGAGTCATAATTACAAGATAAAAAGTCAAAATTATGATTTAGAGTTGAAATTATGACTTAAGTTATAATTATGAGATAAGTCTAAATTATGAAAAAAGGTTAAAATTATAAATTTAAAAGTCATAAGTATGAGATATGTCGAAATTCTGATTTCTGACTTTAAAATTCGTAACTATGACTTACTTAAGTCATAATTCCGAGATAAAAAGAATCTAAATAATGACTTACGAGATAAAAAGTCGAAATTGAGAAAACAATTAAAATGAGATAAAATATAGAAATTATGACAAAGTAATAATTACTAGATAAAAAGTCTAAATTATGACTTAAGTCATAATTACAAGATAAAAAGTTGAATTTAGGAGAAAAGTCAAAATGATAACTTATAAAGTGAAAATTATGACTTTAAAAGTTGTAATTACGAGATAAGTCTAAATTATGACTTAAGTCATAAATACAAGATAAAAAGTCAAAATTTTGATTTAGAGTTGAAATTATGAGATAAAAAGTCTAAATTATGAGAAAAAGGTTAAAATTATAAATTTAAAAGTCATAAGTATGAGATATGTCGAAATTCTGATTTCTGACTTTAAAATTCGTAACTATGACTTAAGTCATAATTACGAGATAAAAAGAATCTAAATAATGACTTACGAGATAAAAAGTCGAAATTGAGAAAACAATTAAAATGAGATAAAATATAGAAATTATGACATAAAATTAAGACTCAAAGTCATAATTATGAGATAAAAAGTTTAAATTATGAGAAAAAAAGTTTAAATTATGACTTATAAAGTCGAAAATATGAGATAAAACATCAAAAGTATGACTTTAAAGTCAATTACCAGATGAAACGTCTAAATTATGACTTAAGTCATAATTACAAGATAAAAAGTAAAAAATGATGAGACAAAAAGTAAAAATTATGATTTACTAAATCGAAATTCTGACTTCAGTCACAGGATAGTGGTCTAATGATGTGAACACATCAAAAAGTATTTCACTTGAAATTTTTACAGGACGAAATCGATCTGCGTCTTTCAAATGCATTTTTCGCTGGAGCATCTCTGACCTCTGCTGGCCAGAAATGACTAAATAAACAAAACTTGTTTTAGGTGAAAATAAAATCATTCAACTACTACATATTTTATTATTGACTAATTGTATTTATTCATTGTTTTAGCTAAAATTAAAGGTTTATCTGCAACTTACTTGGAATAAAAAAGGAAAATAATTCATTCAAAAATAATTTCTATGCACTCTACTGATGCATGCTTTTTTGTTTTTATTTCATTTAATAAAATGTGTTTTTCTAAACACAAAAAGCTATTAGTAATTAACTTTATTTTATTTTTTGTAGCCTATCGTCCAGATTGCTTGCATCTTATAAGTCTCAGCATCCCCAGGCTTGTGCGCGTTTAAGTGAAGCCCATCACAAGCGTCTTTACAATGGGGTGTTAAATGCTGAATAGACGGTTTCTCACATTCAAAGTCAAGGTGACTGATTACCTCCGGACACATTTTACGGCTCTCATAAACTCTTATGGCCCTGCTGCCGCCTTTGTCAAAACTCCGGAGGCCGTCAAATGCAGAAACAAGAGTGCGATGCAAAATTCCAGCATTTTCTGGGGACCGTTTCAGCTCTGAAACACAAAACGCAACTGGAATGAAATCACAGAGATTCATAACAAATTCAGAGGTTTATTTGGTCTATAATCACCAGGATAAGAAATTAACAAACAAGTGATGTGATTACAAAAATATCATCATTACAAAGGTGTCCGTTTTATAATAAAAGCAACACGATTGGTGAGTTTGCATGAAATCTGTCAATCTCACTTCCGTGTTAAGTTGCATAATAATGCGTTCAAAACAAATACACATGGCATATGTCTGATGCCTTTGCCTTTAAACAAGTGAAAGGCAGATAAAATAGAGTATTTAGCACAAGAAGTGTGATAAAGAAACAAGCAGAAGTCATTTCTAAACAGTACTGCAGCATTTAATTCAATGCAACAATTTATTTAGAGATGTATTCTATTTCCGTTTCATGAATAAAGCCTGGTGACTTTTGGAAAAGTTCTAAAGCCTCCATATTTCACAGATTAGAGTTAAGATGCTGATTTGAAATGTATGAAAAGTCTTTTAAGATGTGGAAGAGTTATAGCTGAGGTTGCCACTGTGGCTTACGCTTCTGGTTTGATTGTATTTGGCAAGAAAAACGCTGGAGGAAGATCCTCAGCATCAGAAGAACGGCTCAGTCCAGCACTGGAAAGCGTTTGTGCGGCTCAAAGCAGCGTGCATCTCTCTTTCAGGCTCTTCTTCTTCTTGCCGCTCTTCTTCCCGTTCTTCTCCTTGTTCTCGGACATCTTCTTCGCCCGCACCTCTCTCATCAAATCAAAGAAGACCTGCGGACAACAAAACATGCTTCAGAGATGCTTCATAGCAAGGTCCTGTATTCTGAAAGTATTCGGATATTTAATGCACCCAACCTTATCGACGTTGGCTCTGGTTTTGGCTGATGTTTCTACATATTGGACGGACCACTCGTCCGCTTTGGTTCGGGCCTCGTCCGCAGACACCTGCCTTCTGTCTTCCAAATCTGACTTGTTCCCCACCACTAACAGAGGGATTTTATCCTCCTCCGCTTTCACTCTCAGGATCTGCTCCCTGTGTGGACCAGTAACACAGAATGTCATCTACATCCCAAAATTGGGAATAATTACAATCTGCTCACTAAAATTTTGAAATATCATTACAGTTTCAAATATGTGACCCTGGACCACAAAACCAGTCATAAGGTTAATTTTTACAAAACTGAGATATATACATCATAATAATAATAATAAATAAGCTTTCTATTGATGTATGGTTTGTTAGGATAGGACAATATTTGGCTGAGATACATCTATTTGAAAATCTGGAATCTGAGGGTGCAAAAAAATCTAAATACTGAGAAAATCACCTTTAAAGTTGTCCAAATTAAGTTCTTAACAAGGCATATTACTAATCAAAAATTACATTTTGATAGGTTTATAGTAGGAATTTTACAAAAAATCTTCATGGAACATGATCTTTACTTAATTACCTAATGATTTTTGGCATAAAAGAAAAATCTATAATTTTGACCCATACTATGTATTTTTGGCTATTGCTACAAATAATAAGACTGGTTTTGTGGTCCAGGGTCACATATCTGTTTTCTATGTAAATATTTGTTAAAATGTAATTTACTCCTGTGGTCAAAGCTGAATTTTCAGCATCATTACTCCAGTCTTAAGTGTCACGTGATCCTTCAGAAATCACTCTAATATGCTGATTTGCTGCTCATTATTAATGTTGAAAACAGTTGTGCTGCCAAATAATTTTGTTGAAGCCATAATACACTACCATTCAGGAGTTTGGGTTGAGGACTGTTGAAAAATGCATTAAATTGGCAAAATATATTTATAAAAATTCAAAAAGGCCAGATAAAATGCTATTCTTTTAAACTCTTTATTCATCAAAAAAAAAAACTACAAAAATATTAAGCAGCAAAAGCATTTATCAGCATTAATAATAATATGAAATATTATTAATAGTTGAGCACCAATAATATTTTTAACTAAACAAACAGCAATTTCTACCCAATAGAAAATTTTTATGACTTTTCCAGGTCTTCAAATCACACTTTTGAAATTCTCTCATCTATTTAGTTTTTTTTTTAGTACTGATTTATTGTATTTAATTTTATTTTTTTTAGATTTTATTAATTTCCATGACTTTTCCAGGTCTACAAATCACACTTTTGAAATTCTCTCATCTATTTAGTTTTTTTTAGTTCTGATTTATAGTATTTTTTTTTTTTTTAGATTTCATTAATTTCCATGACTTTTCCAGGTCTAGAAATCACACTTTTGAAATTCTCTAATACACTGAGGCTTTCCAGTCCTTATTTATTTATTTAAATGTTATAAATTTGTATGACTTTCCAGGTCTACAAATCACACTTTTGAAAATGTTTCATCTTTGTATGTTTTTTTCAGTTATGATATATTTTATTTTATATAATTTATAAACTATTTAACTAATTTATATTACTTTTCCAGGTCTAAAAATCACACTTTTGAAAATCTTTCATCTTTTTAAATTTTTTTTAGTTATGATTTATTTTATTAATTTATAAAATTAGCCTCATATATTGAGGCTTTCCTGTCCTTATTTATTTAAATGTTATAAATTTTTGACTTTCCAGGTCAAACCACACTTTTGAAATTCTCTCATATATTTATTTTTTTTTTTAGTGCTTCCTTTCTTCTTTCTTTCTTTATTTAGCTATTTATTTATTTTATGTTTAAAATAAGATTTTATAAATTTCTATGACTCTTCCAGGTCTAGATATCACACTTTTGAAATTCTCTAATATATTGAGGCTTTCCAGTCCTTTTCTATTTATTTATTAATTTAAATCTTACTCATTTTTCTGACTTTTCCAGGACTACAAATTACACTTTATATTTATGTGTTTTACAGTTCTGATTTATTTGCTTTTATTTCATTTTTATTGTGTAAAGATTTTATTCATAACCATGACTTTTCCAGGACTACAAATCACACTTTCTAGAAATTCTCTCATATATTTAGTTTTTTTCAGTCAGTCCTTCTTTATTTATATATTTATTTTTTTAATTAATTTTTTTATTAAGATTTTATTTATTTCTATGACTTTTCCAGGTCTACAAATCACACTTTTGAAATTCTCTCATCCATTTATGTTTTTTCAGTTCTGATTTATTATTCATTTCCATGACTTTTCCAAATATAGAAATCACACTTTTTAAATTCTCGAGGCATTCTAGTCCTTATTTCCTTATTTATTTAATTGTTTAATTAAAATGTTTTAATTTTTATGACTTTTTCAGAACTACAAATCACACTTAAAAAAAAAACAGTCAGTCCTTACTTCCTTCTTTATTTATTTATATATATTATTATTATTTTTTTTTTTTAATAAGATTTTATTCATTTCTACAACTTTTCCAGGTCTACAAAAATCACACTTTTGAAATTATCTCATTTGTTTATATTTTATTCATTTCTGATTTATTTTACTTTATTTTTTTCAAGATTTTATTAATTTCCATGACTTTTCCAAATCCAGAAATCACTCATTCTCTCATATATTGAGGTTTCCCAGTCCTTCTTTCCTTATTTATTTAATTAATTATTTTTTAATTAAAATTTTACTACATTTTATGACTTTTCCAGGACTACAAATCACACTTAGAAATTCTCTCATCTATTTAGGTTTTGTCAGTTGAGTTATATTATTTTAAAATTTTTAAGATTTTATTAATTTACATTAATTTAATTATCTCATATATTGAGTTCTTTTCTTTTCTAGCCTAGTCCATTTATTTATTTAAAATGTTTTTCTTTTTTATGACTTTTCCAGGTCTACAAATTTGAGATTTTCCAGTCTTTTTTACTTATTTTTTTATTTTTCGGTTTTTTATTAATTTCCTTGACTTTCCAGGTCTAGAAAGCACACTTTTGAAATGTTCTCATATGTGACCCTGGACCACAAAACCAGTCATAAGGTTAAATTTTACAAAACTGAGATATATACATCATATGAAAGCTCAATAAATAAGCTTTCTATTGATGTATGGTTTGTTAGGATAGGACAATATTTGGCTGAGATACATCTATTTGAAAATCTGGAATCTGAGGGTGCAAAAAATTATAAATACTGAGAAAATCACCTTTAAAGTTGTCCAAATTAAGTTCTTAGCAATGCATATTACTAATCAAAAATTACATTTTGATATATTTATAGTAGGAATTTTACAAAAAATCTTAATGGAACATAATCTTTACTTAATTTCCTAATGATTTTTGGCATAAAAGAAAAATCAATAATTTTGACCCATACAATGTATTTTTGGCTATTGCTACAAATATATCCCAGCGACTTAAGACTGGTTTTGTGGTCCAGGGTCACATATATTAAAGATTCCCCAGTCCTGATTGATAAATAAAATGACAGTTTAAAAGTAGAATTAAATTAAGAAATATAAAGTCAGCTCACATCTTGATTTTAAGCTGTTTTAGCTTATTTTAAAGCTTGTTTTGTTCATTTCAAGCAAAACCGAGAACCACCGCTCTGCACTGCATTTTGCTATCAGTGAGGATAAATAAGCTGACGCTGTATCTGATAGCTTGAGAGTTTTGCTGTGTGCAGGATGCCGCTGTAATGATAACATGGTTGTGAGAACATACAGTGCGGTAACTGCTATTCTACCAAACTAGAACTGAATGCACTAGAACAGCAGATAAGCGGGACGTCCAGTGACTGACCTGAACTCTGACGTGGCGCTGAAGGACTCGGGCTCTGTGATGGAGAACACCAGAAGGAAACCCTCTCCGCTGCGGAAGTAGTTGTCCCTGATGGCGGCGTAGTCTTCCTGCCCCGCCGTATCCAAAATATCAATCTGTACCTCCTCTCCATCCAGGACCACCTTCTTCCGGTAACTGTCGGCCTTGGTGGGTTCGTAGTCCTCTACAAACTGAGGTGAGCAATGCAGATTACAAAGTATTGGTTAGAACAGTAATAGATTTTCCTATAGAATCAGTGGTGTTAATGTTAATTAAAACTAATGCTATTAAACTTAAAACTAATTAAAAAAAATGTAGATTTTCAGTTTTAGTAAGTTTAGCACTAAAACATATGTAAAGTTAACTGAATTTAAAGTACCAAAGTTACTAAAATTAAAGAGAAAATAAAGAGAAATGCTAAAAAAAATAGGAAACCTAAATTAAATAAAACTGAAATTAAATAATTTGAAGTACTAAAATTACTACAACTGAAAATAAATTAAAGCAAAAGAGAAATCCTAAATTTAATACAATAAGTACTAAAATAACTTAAAACTGAAATTAAAAATAAAGTTAAATAGAATTATTTTAAAAACTAACTGACATAAGTTAGTACTATATTTACTTAAACTGAAATAAAAAATACATTAAAGCTAAATAGAAATATATACAAAAGATAAATAAAAAAATCTTAAATAATTTGAAGTATTAAAAATACTAGAACTAAAATAAAATAAACTAAAGGAAAAGAGAAAGTTGAAAAAAGAAAATCTAAATAAAATAAGTGTAAGTTCTAAAATTACTACAACTAAAATTAAAAATTAATTAAAGCTACATCTAAAAAAGTTAAGTTATTAAAATTAAAGCTAAACAGAATTATAAAAAACAGTAGACCATTATCTGAAATAATTTAAAGTATTAAAAATACTAAAACTAAAATAAAAAAAATTAAAGCAAGACAAATTAAAAAAATAAGAAACCTAAATGAAAAAAATTAAGCACTAAAATGACTAAAACTGAAATTACAAATAAATTAAAGCTAAATAGAATTAAACAGAATGATTTAAAAAACGAACTAAAATAAGTTAAAAGTACTAAATTTAATAAAAACTGAAATATATATTAAAGCTAAATAGAAATGGATACAAAATAATAAATAAAAAACAAGTATAATTTGAAGTATTAAAAATACTAGAACTAAACTAAAAATACATTAAAGCAAAATAGAAATAAAAAAATAAGAAACCTAAATAAAAAAGTTTAAGTTCTCAAATTACTAAAATTAAAAATTAAAGCAATTTTTTTTAAACTAACTCAAATAAGTTCAATTACTAAATTTACTAAAAAACGAAAATAAAAATACATTAAAGCTAAATAGAAATATAAAAAACAATAAACAAGTATCTAAAATAATTGTAAGTATTAAAAATACTAAAACTGAAATAAAAATAAACTAAAGCAAGACACATATTAAAAAATAAGAAACCAAGAAACATGAATTACATTAAAGATAAACTGAATTATTAAACTGAATTATTAAAAAAAGTTAAAAAGTACTAAATTTACTAAAACTGAAATAAAAATAGAAATATAAAACATAAAAAATAACTTAAATTAAATAATTTGAAGTAGTAAGATTACTACAGCTGAAATAAAAATACATTGCAATTAAAGAGAAATATAAAAAAAACATAATAAAAATTCCTCAAATAAAAAAGTTGAAATACTAAAATTACTAAAACTAATCTTAAAATAATAAGAAATAATTAAAACTAAATAAAAACAGCACTAAATAAACAGAAATCGTGCCTTAACAACTAACTGAAATAAAATAAAATGAAAGCTAAAATAAAAATACATATTAAAAAAGAATTAAAATGACAAAAGCACATCACAAAATCACTTAAACCGATACTACAATTAACTAAAATAAAAAAGCTAATTCAAAATATAAATAAATACTGCAATAATAAACCATAAATAATATTAAAATAACACTAATATATATATTTTAAAGAACTATTCCTGAAGCTTAAAGATTTTGACTCATGCAAGAATGTGTCTCAGCGAAAGCGTGTTCAGCTCACCTCATCATACATGAACTGCAATGTCAGGGCTGATTTTCCCACGCCGCCGCTTCCCACCATGATCACCTTATGCAGAACCAGGGAACTTTGGTTTTTGCCCTTATTTGCTGCCATGACTTTAGTGTTCCAGAAGAAGAAACAGAACGAGACTGCAAACATGCAAAAGAAAACTAATCAAATTCAAACAAACATACATGGGCCAAAGCATAAAAGCAATAAATGTAATACTGCTTTAAATTGTTGTCTGTTCTGTTCAATTTAACTGCATTTTTGTTTTGGTTTTTCTGAGCAGAAAATAAATAGCATACACTTTCCCCTAATTTACTAAAGACACTCACTAAAATGTCATTCAGTGTAATAGTCTTGTCAGGCATATTTACATCTAAAATTACTTATGACATATTAAAAGACTAATTATTTTTACCCCAAATACTAATTAGTTGTATTATTAAAATATGCCACTATCCTAGATTTTGCCCATTTGTCAGTAAGAATTTTGTACTCATTGAAAACACAATAAAATTGAATATCCTCCCTTATTCTGTTATATATTTTAATATGTACAAGTCAGAATAAGCATGCTGTTTACATTTTTACATAAATATTGTTACACTGAATGACAAGGTAACATTATTTCATCCAAATTTGGACGTTTTATTCTCCAAAAACTTAAAAGTAGACACTTTAATGTGCTTTCTATGCACTTTTGTAAATGTTTTGATGTGGACATTTTAACGTCTTTGACCCACATTTAAATCTTTGATTATTATAGATAACGTTACATAAAGCATATCTAATGCCAAATCTCACGACTGTAATCAATAAAGTGCATTTTTACATCTACACGAATGATTATAGTCACCCCTTAAAGTTTTTAAAGCTAAAATACTCCGTTAATACCATGCTACTTTACATAAATATGGTAATCATTCACTATTATGGTACATTGTAAAAGTACCATGGTACGACTTCACAGTCACTTAATTTCACTTTGTAATGAAAACAACATCGGCGAATGTTGATTAGCAGAAACAGAAAACATCAATATATCACTAAAACATTAAAAAGTTCTACTCAGGTTGTTATTAAAATCACAAATTCGTTTTTTACTTTTCCATCCCGCGGAGACACCACCCCTTCCTCGTTGTTAACGACAAAGGCCCGCCTATTCTAGCTCTTGATTGGTTGAGCCGTCAACTTACGAGGCGGGTCCTCCTCTACTCGCGCTCTCATTGGGTGTACGAGCAATCAATCAAAGAGTTTTCCCACAAAGACACAGGGGCGCTTCACCCGAGGAAATACCTCAAAACTACAAAGTTGTTGTCTGCGCAAACCGATTAAACTTTTTAAAACTGATCAAAACAACGGAGACTCTTATAGATTACTCACCTTAGGTTTTATCCGTGAAGAGCCTTGGACTGGATTCGCAAGAATAAACGGTTAAAACATAATTCTGTCAGCCGGGATCAAATCCACTACTCCCGCACAGCAACAGAGCCCCGCCCACCGGATATTCAAATCACAAGGATATGACGCCATCGGACTGTGTAGTTTTTTAAAACTGTATTTTATCATTTTCTACACATTGTAGTCTATATTCAAAAATTTTCTATAGCAGTCAAACGTTTTTGAACAGTAAGATTTTTAATGTTTTTTTAAGTCTCTATTTGATTTATTTGATCCAAAGTACAGCAAAAGCAGTAATACTGTTATATATTTTTACTGTTTTAAATAACTGCTTTCTGTTTGAATATATTTTACAATGTAATTTATTCCTGTGACCAAAGCTGAATTTTTAGCATCATTACTTCAGTCTAAAGTGTCACATGATCCTTCAGAAATCATTATAATACCGGTATTCAGATTTACTGCTCAAAAAACATTTATTATTATTATTATGTTGAAAACAGCTGAGTAGAATTTTTCAGGTTTCTTTGATAAATAAACAGCATTTAACTGGAATATAAATATTTTGTAACATTATAAATGTCTTTATCACTTTTGATCAACTTAAAACATCCTTGCTAAATAAAAGTATTAATTTCTGTAATAATAATAATTAAAAAAAATACTACTCCAAGCTTTTGAATGGTATAGTCTATAATGTTACAAAAGCTTTTTATTTCCGATTAATCAAATAATCCTGAAAAAAATGTACTCAGCTGTTTAAAATATTAATAATAATAAAAAATGTTTATTGAGCAGCAAATCAGCATATTAGAATGATTTCTAAAGGATCCGGAGTAAAGATGCTGAAAATTCAGCTTTGATCACAGGAATAAATTACATTGTAAAATATATTAAAATAGAAAGCAAAAATGTTTTACAATATTACTGCTTTTGCTGTATTTTGAATCAAATAAATGCAGGCTTGGTAAGATGACTTTTAAAAACATTAAAAATTTAAAACATTAGTGAAAGTCTGAAGTATGTGAAGTGTCAAATTTATTTGTATTAATTTATATTATTTTTGTCATTATTTTATGTAAATTGCACATTTTTCTAAGTATGTTATAATCTGGATAATGCGTAATTTCTCCGCATTTATAAACGTAAACAGTATGCAGGATCTATTTTGTGCAAATTATTATTTTCGCTGAGTGGGGGCGCTGTTTTACAACTTTAACCTCGATCAGTCTTGGAATATCAGTTCTAAAACACAAGAATATGTCCTGAGATAAAACTAAAACAAACATTTTGTACAAAGTAGCCTGCTTTTTTTATAATAAAATCATCCCTTTTAATATTTTTCTATTTTAAAATAACTGCTCTGGTGTTTTAGATGTCGAGAAAGTCATTGTCAACCTGAATGAGAGATCTTTAGATGAGCTTCTCTGGCGCCTGCTGAACCACTTTACGAGTTCACACGTTCATTCACTCAAACCAGTTAAAAGTTGTGCTCATTTGCTTTCCATGACAGAAACCTACAGGCTATAAATGGTTTTACTCAAAGAGGATGCTTCATCTTGTTCAGACCCACACTTTGAAATATTTGACCTTGATTTAAGTGATCCATAATCATTTAAAATGCTGTTTTTGCACATTTAAAAAGTGTATTTTCTCTTTTAATAAGAATATGATCTAAATAAATACATCTACGAAATTTTGGGGCATTGCACACACTTCACATTTAGGCTAAATATGGTTTATTACAATATTTTGCAACCTTATTTGAACTTTTAGGCAAATTTTAAATGTCAAAAATAACATTTCATTAAAACGAAATCAATAATGAATGCTATTCTAAAATGCATTTTATCTCTTACGGATATTCAAGCAGTTGCATGAAAAAGGCCTAAGAAGTTTTCAAGACCTGTATAGAGATGGCACATTTTCTAGTTATGTACAGCTTTCCTCTGACATTCTTTCGATTCTTGCAGGCTAGACATTGCTCTGCTTCTTTATTTTCTGGTTTTCCATCTCAGCCCCAGGTACAGGTATGGGAAGAGTTACTGCAACTCAATCCACAACACAAGTCACAAATTTCAAAAATCTATGGTTGTATTTTAAGCTTAGATGATTATTCACTTACTAAAATTAAAACAGCATGGGAGTGTGAGTTGGGAGAAAGCTTTGAAGAAGAATGGTGGCTAGTGCGCTACATAGAATACGCTCTAGTACAATTTGTGCTCGTCTCAGCCTAATCCAATTTAAAGTATTTCATAGAATACATTTCTCTAAGGCCAGGTTATCTGTAATCTTTTCTAATATCGAAGACAGATGTGACAGATGTCATGCATCTCAGTGTAATTTGAGTCACCTGTCCTATGTTACAGAATTACTGGGTTAATTATTTTACTATTATGTCTAAGGTGTTACAGATCAATATAGATGTATGCCCTGATTTGGCCATTTTTGGGGTACCAAAGATTTGGTCTCTAAACAACTTGATATTTTAGCCTTTACTTTATTATTATTAGCTAGGCGCCGTATTTTACTCCATTGGAAATCTAAAAAGCCTCCAACTACATCTCAATGGCTTGTGGATACAAATTGGAAAAGGTTAGATGTTCTGGAAAAAGTAATTTCTTTAAAAAGTGGCAATGTTTTATAACTTATTTTAAGTCTCTTAACATATTGCCTTCTACTTAATAAATGCACCCCCTCCCTTATTTTTATTTATTTATTTGTTTATTTATTTATTTGTTTTATTTGTGTAATGTACTTCTATTTATTTATTTAATCCTGCACAAATGTCATCAATCACAATGCATTTCTGGATATATGATTGTGGTTGAGTTATATTCACAGGTTTGTTTGTACGTACATATATCCGACCATTATTATTACTATTGTTTTTGTTTTAGTTTTTCTATTCTTTTTTTTTTTTTTTTTTGGTAAGAAAAATAGGACAATAACTTGTAACAGTTTTTTCTGTAATAATAATTGTTTTACAATAAAAAGTTGGAACCTAAAACGCATTTTAATAATGCAATGTGCTAGTCCTGACACATTTCCCCTGAAGATCCCTTGGTTTCTTAACCTTTATAATCCTGGAGTTGGTGGCTCGTCCCACGTGGTTCTCCAGTCCCGTATAAAAACTTTCCAGCGGCTCAAAAGCGGCACAATGTCTGTTCGCACGAGAAACAAGCCGAAGCTCCCGAACACCCACACCGAGAGCTATGATGAAGAAGTATATGGGGAACGTACACTGGAAGTCAAAATGTCCAACAAAGGAGGACACTATCTTCATCTGAACAACTAAAAAGGCGAATGATCATTTGGAAATACTGTGGGCTCCTGGTTTGCACTCGGTTCCCTTCACCATGGATGATTTTAACTCGTGAAGAAATCACCGGGACAAATCATAACAGGTCCTTTGTTTAGTCTGTGGGGCTTTACACGCGTAATAGAGCTTTCCAGTCATGCCATGACGCATCAGACGCGTGCGTAAAAGTGCCATTCGCGCCTGTACGTGGACAGATATCAAGAGCTTTGGTTACTTTATTATTTACATATCACACGTTTATCAACTTGGGATGGTGTAACAAGCCGTTCTCACTGTGATATCGATCCGAATTGATTTGAAACCATCGCGGAGTGACCAAAGACAAGAATCAAGCGCAGGAACATATACCAGACGTTTACAGGATTTATTGCGGTTGCGTTCAATTCCGGACCGAAGAGTGGATATACAGTTGTTTCACTTTTAAATCTCACTTTTTGTAGGAGAAAAGAGGCGGATACGAACTTGGCCGCTTTCAGCTCCATCACCCCAGTTTCGCATCCGCTCGGAAACTGCCGTTTATCATCCCAGAAGATGAAAAGCTTGCTATTCGAAGTGCTTTGTTTTGTGTCCATCCTCATCTCCATCCGCTGCACACCGGCTCCGGACACCGAAACCCCGAGCATCAGCCCGAGCTGCGCGTCCTGCGGGCTCAGCCAGACGGATGGAGCCACAAGGGTGGACGTGGACTTGCTGGAGGCGGTGAAGAGACACATTCTGAGCCGGTTACAGATGCGGGACAGACCCAACATCACCCACCCCATCCCGAAGGCGGCGATGGTGACCGCGCTCAAGAAGCTCCACGCGGGGAAGGTGCGCGAGGACGGGAGGGTGGAGATCCCCAACCTGGACGGACACGCCGCGTCCATGAACGAGGTGGAGGAGGAGACGTCGGAGATCATCAGCTTCGCCGAGACAGGTGTGTATGCGGCGGGTCCGAGCGCGGTTACGCGCAGGTGCGATTATGATTTGCGACACCGCGTTTAGTCACACACTTTTAAGTTAACCTTTCCACTCTTCAGGACAAAATCCACACCGCAGGGGTTCATTAAAAAGGCTTTTAAGTCTAGTACGGGGCATGTTGTCACAATGGGAATCTACTATTATAGGCTGCGCATGACTAAACAATGAATAAAAGAGCAAAAAGCATGCAGAAACATTTAACTATCATTAAACTGAAACGTAATTAATAAACTGAATACGATCACAACATATGTGACAACTTGCCCCGGGCTGACACCTACTGTACTGTATATAAACATAATTTATTATATGTGACTCTGGACCACAAAACCAGTCATAAGGAGCAATTTTTGGGAATTGAGATTTATACATCAAATAAGCTTTTCATTGATGTATGCTTTGTTAGAATAGGACAATATTTGGCTGAGAGGGTGCAAAAAAATCTAAATAGCGAGAAAATCGCCTGTAAAGTTGTCCAAATGGAGATCTTAGCAATGCATAGTACTAATCAAAAATTGAATTTTGATATATTTATAGTAGAAAAGTTACTAAATATCTTATTGAAACATGATCTTTACTTAGATTTTTGGCATCAAAGAAAAATTGATCTTTTTGGCTACTGCTACTAATAAACCCACGCTACCTAAGACTGGTTTTGTGGTCCAGGGTCACATATAGTGACTTCTTCTTTTATCAATATATGTTGGTGTTCTTTTATTATATGTACGGATATTACAAAAGCATTGCATTTTAGTCTGGATGAAATAAGTTTAAAGTGACTTTAGGCTTAGATGTGTTTGAAATCATCATAAAAACTACTGACAGGGAAAACAACTTCATGTTTGACTCAGAAACTTATAATTACTGACATTTTGCACTTGTGACAACTAGCCCCGGTCTGTTTGCCCTGTGTAAGAGGTGATGCTCTTTACTGTAAGCTAACCTGTTTGTTATAAAGAAAAATGGTATAAAGGGAATTCGTTTTTGGGTGTTTAAGCTTGCTATAAGATTCTTTGGAGATTCATTATAGGTTGTTCAGATCAGTGTTTTGAGTTCTTTGAAAGCAACGGAAGTTCAGAATATTGTGTTTTTTAATGATTTTATCTATTAAGAATCAGAACCTTTTATTAAAAAGAGCATTCAGGGTTCGAGAATCGCACAGTAAACTGTTCATTCATCCACAACCCTGTTAAAGAAACAAAACTGAAGCCACCTCCAACAAATCAGTTGTACAATATCTGCTCTCAATCAATCAAAATGCATCAAAGATTTATTATCTAAAGCAGTGGATCATGAAAACAGATACAGCACAACTTTCAGTTGCAATTGTGACCATGGACCACAAAACCAGTCATCAGGGTCAATTTTTTGACATTGAGATTTATACATCCTCTGAAAGCTGAATAAACAAGCTTTCCATTGATGTATGGTTGGTTAGGGCAATATTTGGATAAGATACAACTATTTGAAAATCTGGAATCTGAGGGTGCTAAAAAAATAAAAAATAATAAAAAAAAAAATATTGAGAAAATCCCCTTTAAGGTTGTCCAAATGAAGTTCTTAGCAATGCGTATTACTAATCAAAAATTAAGTTTTGATATATTCATGGTAGAAGAGTTACTAAATATCTTCATGGAACATCTTTACTTAACTTAAATTTTTTTTTTAATAATTTTTCACTCATACAATGTATTGTTGACTATTGCTACAAATATACCCGTGTTACCTAAGACTGTTCTGAAGTCCAGGGTCACAATTATTACCGGTATGACTTTGGTGTTTCTCAATCCAGGTCCTAATACTTATCTCATGAGTGAATGCGTTGAGGAACAGGACTGAAAATGCTGTTAAAAGCAATAGTTCACCCAAAAACAAAAACATTTGCTGAAAATGTGCTCACTTTCAGTCCATCCAAGATGTAGATGAGTTTGTTTCTTCATCAGATTTGGAGAAATGTAGCATTCCATCACTTGCTCACCAATGGATCCTCTGGAGCGAATGGGTGCCGTCAGAATGAGAGTCCAAACAGCTGATAAAAACATCACAATAATCCACACCACTCCAGTCCATCAGTTCACATCTTGAGAAACCAAAAGCTGTGCGTTGGTAAGAAAGAAATCCATCATTAAGACATTTTAACTGCAAACCATTGCTCTCAGCTAAAATCCAAGTCTATAATCCATAACAACACTTCTTTCAGAGAAAAAGTGGTCTGGCCAAACAAGCCAAAACAGTTTATAAACAAATATGTGGTGGAATTTTGATGTGAGAAACAACAGGAGATGGACTTTTTCACTGGAGGACTTTTGGCTGGAAGCAATGGTTCAAAGTTAAAATGTCTTAATGACGGATTTGTTTTTTACAAACACAGCTTTTGGTTTCTCAAGATGTTAACTGATGGACTGGAGTGGTGTGGATTATTGTGATGCTTTTATCAGTTGTTTGGACTCTCATTCTGACGGCACCCATTGACATCCATTGGTGAGCAAGTGATGCAATGCTGCCTTTCTCCAAATCTGATGAAGAAACAGACTCATCTACATCTTGGATGTCCTAAGGGTTAAGGCATTTTTAGCAAACTATGATTTTTAGATGAACTATATAAAACCTTTAAAGTTACTGGACTGCAACTGAAAATCAATCTGCCATAGTGCCTTATGATCACATTTCATGCATACAAAGACAAAAGACGTTTGTCTCAAGGATGTTTCCTCAAATGCAATAACTACCGAAAAGACTCTTTTTATCGCAGTTGACGTCAAACATCTAGTAATCCAATATTAGTTAATGCAATAAACATAGCATCAGCAAAATCAAATAATATCTGTTTCATAAAGCTGCTTTACGTAAGAATAAACTTGACCTTTAGCCCTTAAAAGTCCACCTCAAAAGTGTTACACATGTACAGACCGCCACCATCAATTTCCACTGGAAACAATCACGTCCCGTGCTGCATTTTCTCCCTCTTGAATATCCTGTTACATTCAAAAATCTGTCACATTATGCAAGTAAAATGGGATGCAAAGAGTGTTTCATGTTGACTTCACAAGCAGAATTGAGGTTTTTCAGCTTGTATTGAATTTGCTAAACAAATTGCGCAGGATGCAGCAAGAGTTCAAGGTTAAAATAACTTCAGGAGCAAAGAGCTGATGCGTACGCTCAAAAACAATAAATCGATGCTGTCTTAGTAAAGCACGCAGAGTAGAATCTTACCAATGCACCGTAGATTTCAAGCACCATTTAGGACAAGGCCAATTATCCGAAACCCAGGGCAGATCTGGACCTTTTGACCCTTTGTGCTGCGCTGTTCTTCGGCTGCCAAGATGAGACTCGCATCCGGACGAGATCCAGGACGCGTTTACTGAAATGATGGAGATTTAAAATAAGCAGCGGTGCCACACGTCCAGACCGTTCACATATGGCTGGTGAAATATTGGATGGTTTATATATGGGCTCGCATCAGGTTACTGGATGCAACATATTTTTGTTTCGCAGAATTGCTGCTAAAATGACGTTTGGTGGTTTTATACTCCTTTTCTGAGCCCTTTGCTTTAAGTTTTCCACTTATAGTCAACATGATATGCCATTTTCATGGCAAAAACCCATTTTACTTTCATAATGTGTCATGTTTGTGACCACAAAACCAGCCTTTAGTAGCATGGGTATATTTGGAGCAATAGTCAAAAATAAATAGTATGGGTCAAAATTATCAATTTTTTCTTTATGCCAAAAATCATTAGGATATTAAATAAAGATCATGTTCAATTAAGTTATTTTGTAAATGTCCTACCGTAAATATATCAAAACTTAATTTTTGATTAGTAATATGCATTGCTAAGAACTTCATTTGGACAATTTTTAATTATTTAGATTTTTTCACCCTCAGATTTCATATTTTAGTTGTATCCCATTCCCAGCCAAATATTGTCCTATCCTAATAAAACAAACTGAATTTATTTATTGAGCTTTCAAATGATGTATAAATCTCAAAATTCCAAAAAATAAGGCATAAATGTAAAATAAAAAATGCTTTCAACTAGATTGATGATGTCAACTGAAAAGTAATTTTAGAGGTAAAACAAGTATTATATTTTGATGAAAGATTATAAAGAATATTTTTCAGAATAACATGCTCTTATGAATCATTTACAGTGAGACCAGGAAAAATAATAACTGTAATTAAAAATATAATATAATGCATAATGCTTATTT